>NC_134353.1:577180502-577423859 GCF_048569485.1 Anomaloglossus baeobatrachus | reverse complement strand
CCTCTCGCGATACTTGGTGTGAAGGCGCCGGTCATTGAACTCAGTGACAGGGGCTGTCAGTGTGCTGGAGATCAGCGCAGGTAATGTACCTCACTGACAGCAGCACTTGTCATGCCCTGCAGTGACCTGGGCTGACCCATTGATGTTAGCTCAGGTCACTGCACTGCTCTCCCAGCCAATGGGGAACATTCTGCTCTTCATTGACTGGGACAGTGTGGATCGTCATGGCAACCCCTTGGATTGCACCAGACCTGGATTTGTTTTTCATTCTAATAAATTGGTTAAAGAGGGAATGTTTTGGGGAGTGTTTTTTCAAATAAAAATGTGTTTGTCGTCTATTTTTTTTTATTACTGACTGGGTTGGTGATGTCGGGTATCTGATAGACGCCTGACCTCACCAACCCCAGGGCTTGATGCCAGGTGACATTACACATCTGGTATTAACCCCATATATTACCCCGTTTGCCACCGCACCAGGGCGCGGGATGAGCTTCGGCGAAGCACCAGGATTGGCGCATCTAATGGATGCGCCACTTCTGGGGCGGCTGCGGCCTGCTATTTTTAGGCTGGGGAGAGTCCAATAACCATGGACCTCCCTAGTCTGAGAATATCAGGCCCCAGCTGTCTGCTTTACCTTGGCTGGTGATCCAATTTTGGGGGACCCCAACGTGTTTTTTTTTAAATTATTTATTTAATTTAAAATAACAGCGTGGGGTGCCCTCAGTTTTGGATTACCAGCCAAGGTGAGGTTGCCAGCTGTGGTCTGCAGGCTGCAGCCGTCTGCTTTACCCTAGCTGGCTACAAAACTAGGGGGAACCCTACGTCATTTTTTTTTTTCATTTTTTTGGCTAAATACAAAGCTAAGCACCCCTTAGTGCCACATGAAAGGCACCAAAGGGTGCTCCACTTTTTCTCCACTTTTTCTCCATTTTTTCTCCACTTTTTCTCCACTTTTTCTCCATTTTTTTCTCCACTTTTTCTCCATTTTTTCTTCACTTTTTCTCCATTTTTTTCTCCACTTTTTCTCCACTTTTTCCTCCACTTTTTCTCCACTTTTTCTCCACTTTTTTCTCCACTTTTTCTCCACTTTTTCTCCACTTTTTCTCCACTTTTTCTCTCCACTTTTTCTCTCCACTTTTTCCCACTTTCTCCACTTTTCTCCACTTTTTCTCCACTTTTTCTCCACTTTTTCTCCATTTTTTTCTCCATTTTTTCTCTCACTTTTTCTCCACTTTTTCTCCACTTTTTCTCCATTTTTTCTCCATTTTTTCTCCACTTTTCTCCACTTTTTCTCCACTTTTTCTCAACTTTTTCTCCACTTTTTCTCCATTTTTTTCTCCACTTTTTCTCCATTTTTTCTTCACTTTTCTCCATTTTTTTCTCCACTTTTTCTCCACTTTTTCTCCACTTTTCTCCATTTTTTTCTCCACTTTTCTCCAGTTTTTTCTCTACTTTTTCTCCCTTTTTTCTCCACTTTTTCTCCACTTTTTCTCCACTTTTTCTCCACTTTTTCTCCACTTTTTCTCCATTTTTTTCTCCACTTTTTCTCCACTTTTCTCCATTTTTTTCTCCACTTTTTCTCCATTTTTTCTCCACTTTTTCTCCATTTTTTCTCCACTTTTTCTCCACTTTTTCTCCACTTTTTCTCCACTTTTTCTCCATTTTTTTCTCCACTTTTTCTCCATTTTTTCTCCACTTTTTCTCCATTTTTGTCTCCACTTTTTCTCCATTTTTTTCTCCACTTTTTCTCCATTTTTTTCTCCACTTTTTCTCCATTTTTTCTTCACTTTTTCTCCCTTTTTTCTCCACTTTTTCTCCCTTTTTTCTCCACTTTTTCTCCACTTTTTCTCCACTTTTTCTCCATTTTTCTCTCCACTTTTTCTCCATTTTTGTCTCCACTTTTTCTCCACTTTTTCTCCACTTTTTCTCCACTTTTTCTCTCCACTTTTTCTCCACTTTTTCTCCATTTTTGTCTCCACTTTTTCTCCACTTTTTCTCCACTTTTTCTCCACTTTTTCTCTCCACTTTTTCTCCACTTTTTCTCCATTTTTTCTCCACTTTTTCTCCACTTTTTCTCCACTTTTTCTCCACTTTTTCTCCACTTTTTCTCCATTTTTTTCTCCACTTTTTCTCCACTTTTTCTCCACTTTTTCTCCACTTTTTCTCCATTTTTTCTCCACTTTTTCTCCACTTTTTCTCCACTTTTTCTCCACTTTTTCTCCACTTTTTTCTCCACTTTTTCTCCACTTTTTCTCCACTTTTTCTCCATTTTTTCTCCATTTTTTCTCCACTTTTTCTCCACTTTTTCTCCACTTTTTCTCCACTTTTCTCTCCACTTTTTCTCCACTTTTTCCTCCACTTTTTCTCCACTTTTTCTCCACTTTTTTCTCCACTTTTTCTCCACTTTTTCTCCACTTTTTCTCCATTTTTTTCTCCACTTTTTCTCCACTTTTTCTCCACTTTTTTCTCCACTTTTTCTCCACTTTTTCTCCACTTTTTCTCCATTTTTTCTTCACTTTTTCTCCATTTTTTTCTCCACTTTTTCTCCACTGTTTCTCCACTTTTTCTCCACTTTTTCTCTCCACTTTTTCTCTCCACTTTTTCTCCATTTTTTTCTCCACTTTTTCTCCACTTTTTCTCCACTTTTTCTCCATTTTTTTCTCCACTTTTTCTCCATTTTTTCTCCACTTTTTCTCCATTTTTGTCTCCACTTTTTCTCCACTTTTTCTCCACTTTTTCTCCACTTTTCTCTCCACTTTTTCTCCACTTTTTCTCCACTTTTTCTCCACTTTTTCTCCACTTTTTTCTCCACTTTTTCTCCACTTTTTCTCCACTTTTTCTCCATTTTTTTCTCCATTTTTTCTCCACTTTTTCTCCACTTTTTCTCCACTTTTTCTCCATTTTTCTCCACTTTTTCTCCACTTTTTCTCCACTTTTTCTCCATTTTTTCTCCACTTTTTCTCCACTTTTTCTCCACTTTTTCTCCACTTTTTTCTCCACTTTTTCTCCACTTTTTCTCCACTTTTTCTCTCCACTTTTTCTCCACTTTTTCTCCATTTTTTTCTCCACTTTTTCTCCATTTTTTTCTCCACTTTTTCTCCATTTTTGTCTCCACTTTTTCTCCACTTTTTCTCCACTTTTTCTCCACTTTTCTCTCCACTTTTTCTCCACTTTTTCCTCCACTTTTTCTCCACTTTTTCTCCACTTTTTTCTCCACTTTTCTCTCCACTTTTTCTCCACTTTTTCCTCCACTTTTTCTCCACTTTTTCTCCACTTTTTTCTCCACTTTTTCTCCACTTTTTCTCCATTTTTTTCTCCACTTTTTCTCCACTTTTTCTCCACTTTTTCTCCATTTTTTTCTCCACTTTTTCTCCATTTTTTGTCCACTTTTTCTCCATTTTTTCTTCACTTTGTCTCCCTTTTTTCTCCACTTTTTCTCCACTTTTTCTTTACTTTTTCTCCACTTTTTCTTTACTTTTTCTCCACTCTTTTCTCCACTTTTTCTCCATTTTTTCTCCACTTTTTCTCCACTTTTTCTCCACTTTTTCTCCATTTTTTTCTCCACTTTTTCTCCATTTTTTCTCAACTTTTTCTCCATTTTTTCTCCACTTTTTCTCCACTTTTTCTCCGCTTTTTCTCCATTTTTTTCTCCACTTTTTCTCCATTTTTTCTCCACTTTTTCTCCACTTTTTCTCCGCTTTTTCTCCGCTTTTTCTCCATTTTTTTCTCCACTTTTTCTCCATTTTTTTCTCCACTTTTTCTCCATTTTTTCTTCACTTTTTCTCCATTTTTTTCTCCACTTTTTCTCCACTTTTTCTCCACTTTTTCTCTCCACTTTTTCTCCACTTTTTCTCCACTTTTTCTCCATTTTTTTCTCCACTTTTTCTCCATTTTTGTCTCCACTTTTTCTCCACTTTTTCTCCACTTTTTCTCCACTTTTCTCTCCACTTTTTCTCCACTTTTTCTCCACTTTTTCTCCACTTTTTCTCCATTTTTTCTCCACTTTTTCTCCATTTTTTCTCCACTTTTTCTCCATTTTTTTCTCTATTTTTTCTCCACTTTTTCTCCACTTTTTCTCCATTTTTTCTTCACTTTTTCTCCATTTTTTTTCTCCACTTTTTCTCCACTTTTTCTCCACTTTTTCTCCACTTTTTCTCTCCACTTTTTCTCTCCACTTTTTCTCCATTTTTTTCTCCACTTTTTCTCCACTTTTTCTCCACTTTTTCTCCATTTTTTCTCCACTTTTTCTCCATTTTTCTCCACTTTTTCTCCATTTTTGTCTCCACTTTTTCTCCACTTTTTCTCCACTTTTTCTCCACTTTTCTCTCCACTTTTTCTCCACTTTTTCTCCACTTTTTCTCCACTTTTTCTCCATTTTTTTCTCCATTTTTTCTCCACTTTTTCTCCACTTTTTCTCCACTTTTTCTCAACTTTTCTCCACTTTTTCTCCATTTTTTTCTCCACTTTTTCTCCATTTTTTCTTCACTTTTTCTCCATTTTTTCTCCACTTTTTCTCCACTTTTTCTCCACTTTTTCTCCATTTTTTTCTCCACTTTTTCTCCAGTTTTTTCTCTACTTTTTCTCCCTTTTTTCTCCACTTTTTCTCCACTTTTTCTCCACTTTTTCTCCACTTTTTCTCCACTTTTTTCTCCACTTTTTCTCCATTTTTTTCTCCACTTTTTCTCCACTTTTTCTCCATTTTTTTCTCCACTTTTTCTCCATTTTTTCTCCACTTTTTCTCCATTTTTTTCTCCACTTTTTCTCCACTTTTCTCCACTTTTTCTCCACTTTTTCTCCATTTTTTCTCCACTTTTTCTCCATTTTTTCTCCACTTTTTCTCCATTTTTGTCTCCACTTTTTCTCCATTTTTTTCTCCACTTTTTCTCCATTTTTTTCTCCACTTTTTCTCCATTTTTTCTTCACTTTTTCTCCCTTTTTTCTCCACTTTTTCTCCCTTTTTTCTCCACTTTTTCTCCACTTTTTCTCCACTTTTTCTCCATTTTTTCTCCACTTTTTCTCCATTTTTGTCTCCACTTTTTCTCCACTTTTTCTCCACTTTTTCTCCACTTTTTCTCCATTTTTTTCTCCACTTTTTCTCCATTTTTTTGTCCACTTTTTCTCCATTTTTTCTTCACTTTGTCTCCCTTTTTTCTCCACTTTTTCTCCACTTTTTCTTTACTTTTTCTCCACTTTTTCTTTACTTTTTCTCCACTCTTTTCTCCACTTTTTCTCCATTTTTTTCTCCACTTTTTCTCCACTTTTTCTCCACTTTTTCTCCAATTTTTTCTCCACTTTTTCTCCATTTTTTCTCAACTTTTTCTCCATTTTTTTCTCCACTTTTTCTCCACTTTTTCTCCGCTTTTTCTCCATTTTTTCTCCACTTTTTCTCCATTTTTTTCTCCACTTTTTCTCCACTTTTTCTCCGCTTTTTCTCCGCTTTTTCTCCATTTTTTTCTCCACTTTTTCTCCATTTTTTTCTCCACTTTTTCTCCATTTTTTCTTCACTTTTTCTCCATTTTTTTTCTCCACTTTTTCTCCACTTTTTCTCCACTTTTTCTCTCCACTTTTTCTCCACTTTTTCTCCACTTTTTCTCCATTTTTTTCTCCACTTTTTCTCCATTTTTGTCTCCACTTTTTCTCCACTTTTTCTCCACTTTTTCTCCACTTTTCTCTCCACTTTTTCTCCACTTTTTCTCCACTTTTTCTCCACTTTTTCTCCATTTTTTTCTCCACTTTTTCTCCATTTTTTCTCCACTTTTTCTCCATTTTTTTCTCTATTTTTTCTCCACTTTTTCTCCACTTTTTCTCCATTTTTTCTTCACTTTTTCTCCATTTTTTTCTCCACTTTTTCTCCACTTTTTCTCCACTTTTTCTCCACTTTTTCTCTCCACTTTTTCTCTCCACTTTTTCTCCATTTTTTCTCCACTTTTTCTCCACTTTTTCTCCACTTTTTCTCCATTTTTTTCTCCACTTTTTCTCCATTTTTTCTCCACTTTTTCTCCATTTTTGTCTCCACTTTTTCTCCACTTTTCTCCACTTTTTCTCCACTTTTCTCTCCACTTTTTCTCCACTTTTTCTCCACTTTTTCTCCACTTTTTCTCCACTTTTTTCTCCACTTTTTCTCCACTTTTTCTCCACTTTTTCTCCATTTTTTTCTCCATTTTTTCTCCACTTTTTCTCCACTTTTTCTCCACTTTTTCTCAACTTTTTCTCCACTTTTTCTCCATTTTTTTCTCCACTTTTTCTCCATTTTTTCTTCACTTTTTCTCCATTTTTTTCTCCACTTTTTCTCCACTTTTTCTCCACTTTTTCTCCATTTTTTTCTCCACTTTTTCTCCAGTTTTTCTCTACTTTTTCTCCCTTTTTTCTCCACTTTTTCTCCACTTTTTCTCCACTTTTTCTCCACTTTTTCTCCACTTTTTTCTCCACTTTTTCTCCATTTTTTTCTCCACTTTTTCTCCACTTTTTCTCCATTTTTTTCTCCACTTTTTCTCCATTTTTTCTCCACTTTTTCTCCATTTTTTTCTCCACTTTTTCTCCACTTTTTCTCCACTTTTTCTCCACTTTTTCTCCATTTTTTTCTCCACTTTTTCTCCATTTTTTCTCCACTTTTTCTCCATTTTTGTCTCCACTTTTTCTCCATTTTTTTCTCCACTTTTTCTCCATTTTTTTCTCCACTTTTTCTCCATTTTTTCTTCACTTTTTCTCCCTTTTTTCTCCACTTTTTCTCCCTTTTTTCTCCACTTTTTCTCCACTTTTTCTCCACTTTTTCTCCATTTTTTCTCCACTTTTTCTCCATTTTTGTCTCCACTTTTTCTCCACTTTTTCTCCACTTTTTCTCCACTTTTTCTCTCCACTTTTTCTCCACTTTTTCTCCATTTTTGTCTCCACTTTTTCTCCACTTTTTCTCCACTTTTTCTCCACTTTTTCTCTCCACTTTTTCTCCACTTTTTCTCCATTTTTTTCTCCACTTTTTCTCCACTTTTTCTCCACTTTTTCTCCACTTTTTCTCCACTTTTTCTCCATTTTTTTCTCCACTTTTTCTCCACTTTTTCTCCACTTTTTCTCCATTTTTGTCTCCACTTTTTCTCCTCTTTTTCTCCACTTTTTCTCCACTTTTTCTCCACTTTTTTCTCCACTTTTTCTCCACTTTTTCTCCACTTTTTCTCCATTTTTTTCTCCATTTTTGTCTCCACTTTTTCTCCACTTTTTCTCCACTTTTTCTCCACTTTTCTCTCCACTTTTTCTCCACTTTTTCCTCCACTTTTTCTCCACTTTTTCTCCACTTTTTTCTCCACTTTTTCTCCACTTTTTCTCCACTTTTTCTCCATTTTTTTCTCCACTTTTTCTCCACTTTTTCTCCATTTTTTTCTCCATTTTTTCTCCACTTTTTCTCCACTTTTTCTCCATTTTTTCTTCACTTTTTCTCCATTTTTTTTCTCCACTTTTTCTCCACTGTTTCTCCACTTTTTCTCCACTTTTTCTCTCCACTTTTTCTCTCCACTTTTTCTCCATTTTTTTCTCCACTTTTTCTCCACTTTTTCTCCACTTTTTCTCCATTTTTTTCTCCACTTTTTCTCCATTTTTTCTCCACTTTTTCTCCATTTTTGTCTCCACTTTTTCTCCACTTTTTCTCCACTTTTTCTCCACTTTTCTCTCCACTTTTTCTCCACTTTTTCTCCACTTTTTCTCCACTTTTTCTCCACTTTTTTCTCCACTTTTTCTCCACTTTTTCTCCACTTTTTCTCCATTTTTTTCTCCATTTTTTCTCCACTTTTTCTCCACTTTTTCTCCACTTTTTCTCCATTTTTTCTCCACTTTTTCTCCACTTTTTCTCCACTTTTTCTCCATTTTTTCTCCACTTTTTCTCCACTTTTTCTCCACTTTTTCTCCACTTTTTTCTCCACTTTTTCTCCACTTTTTCTCCACTTTTTCTCTCCACTTTTTCTCCACTTTTTCTCCATTTTTTCTCCACTTTTTCTCCATTTTTTTCTCCACTTTTTCTCCATTTTTGTCTCCACTTTTTCTCCACTTTTTCTCCACTTTTTCTCCACTTTTCTCTCCACTTTTTCTCCACTTTTTCCTCCACTTTTTCTCCACTTTTTCTCCACTTTTTTCTCCACTTTTCTCTCCACTTTTTCTCCACTTTTTCCTCCACTTTTTCTCCACTTTTTCTCCACTTTTTTCTCCACTTTTTCTCCACTTTTTCTCCATTTTTTTCTCCACTTTTTCTCCACTTTTTCTCCACTTTTTCTCCATTTTTTTCTCCACTTTTTCTCCATTTTTTTGTCCACTTTTTCTCCATTTTTTCTTCACTTTGTCTCCCTTTTTTCTCCACTTTTTCTCCACTTTTTCTTTACTTTTTCTCCACTTTTTCTTTACTTTTTCTCCACTCTTTTCTCCACTTTTTCTCCATTTTTTTCTCCACTTTTTCTCCACTTTTTCTCCACTTTTTCTCCATTTTTTTCTCCACTTTTTCTCCATTTTTTCTCAACTTTTTCTCCATTTTTTTCTCCACTTTTTCTCCACTTTTTCTCCGCTTTTTCTCCATTTTTTTCTCCACTTTTTCTCCATTTTTTTCTCCACTTTTTCTCCACTTTTTCTCCGCTTTTTCTCCGCTTTTTCTCCATTTTTTTCTCCACTTTTTCTCCATTTTTTTCTCCACTTTTTCTCCATTTTTTCTTCACTTTTTCTCCATTTTTTTTCTCCACTTTTTCTCCACTTTTTCTCCACTTTTTCTCTCCACTTTTTCTCCACTTTTTCTCCACTTTTTCTCCATTTTTTTCTCCACTTTTTCTCCATTTTTGTCTCCACTTTTTCTCCACTTTTTCTCCACTTTTTCTCCACTTTTCTCTCCACTTTTTCTCCACTTTTTCTCCACTTTTTCTCCACTTTTTCTCCATTTTTTTCTCCACTTTTTCTCCATTTTTTCTCCACTTTTTCTCCATTTTTTTCTCTATTTTTTCTCCACTTTTTCTCCACTTTTTCTCCATTTTTTCTTCACTTTTTCTCCATTTTTTTTCTCCACTTTTTCTCCACTTTTTCTCCACTTTTTCTCCACTTTTTCTCTCCACTTTTTCTCTCCACTTTTTCTCCATTTTTTTCTCCACTTTTTCTCCACTTTTTCTCCACTTTTTCTCCATTTTTTTCTCCACTTTTTCTCCATTTTTTCTCCACTTTTTCTCCATTTTTGTCTCCACTTTTTCTCCACTTTTTCTCCACTTTTTCTCCACTTTTCTCTCCACTTTTTCTCCACTTTTTCTCCACTTTTTCTCCACTTTTTCTCCACTTTTTTCTCCACTTTTTCTCCACTTTTTCTCCACTTTTTCTCCATTTTCTTCTCCATTTTTTCTCCACTTTTTCTCCACTTTTTCTCCACTTTTTCTCCATTTTTTCTCCACTTTTTCTCCACTTTTTCTCCACTTTTTCTCCATTTTTTCTCCACTTTTTCTCCACTTTTTCTCCACTTTTTCTCCACTTTTTTCTCCACTTTTTCTCCACTTTTTCTCCACTTTTTCTCTCCACTTTTTCTCCACTTTTTCTCCATTTTTTTCTCCACTTTTTCTCCACTTTTTCTCCATTTTTTTCTCCACTTTTTCTCCATTTTTGTCTCCACTTTTTCTCCACTTTTTCTCCACTTTTTCTCCACTTTTCTCTCCACTTTTTCTCCACTTTTTCCTCCACTTTTTCTCCACTTTTTCTCCACTTTTTTCTCCACTTTTCTCTCCACTTTTTCTCCACTTTTTCCTCCACTTTTTCTCCACTTTTTCTCCACTTTTTTCTCCACTTTTTCTCCACTTTTTCTCCATTTTTTTCTCCACTTTTTCTCCACTTTTTCTCCACTTTTTCTCCATTTTTTTCTCCACTTTTTCTCCATTTTTTTGTCCACTTTTTCTCCATTTTTTCTTCACTTTGTCTCCCTTTTTTCTCCACTTTTTCTCCACTTTTTCTTTACTTTTTCTCCACTTTTTCTTTACTTTTTCTCCACTCTTTTCTCCACTTTTTCTCCATTTTTTTCTCCACTTTTTCTCCACTTTTTCTCCACTTTTTCTCCATTTTTTTCTCCACTTTTTCTCCATTTTTTCTCAACTTTTTCTCCATTTTTTTCTCCACTTTTTCTCCACTTTTTCTCCGCTTTTTCTCCATTTTTTTCTCCACTTTTTCTCCATTTTTTTCTCCACTTTTTCTCCACTTTTTCTCCGCTTTTTCTCCGCTTTTTCTCCATTTTTTTTCTCCACTTTTTCTCCATTTTTTTCTCCACTTTTTCTCCATTTTTTCTTCACTTTTTCTCCATTTTTTTTCTCCACTTTTTCTCCACTTTTTCTCCACTTTTTCTCTCCACTTTTTCTCCACTTTTTCTCCACTTTTTCTCCATTTTTTTCTCCACTTTTTCTCCATTTTTGTCTCCACTTTTTCTCCACTTTTTCTCCACTTTTTCTCCACTTTTCTCTCCACTTTTTCTCCACTTTTTCTCCACTTTTTCTCCACTTTTTCTCCATTTTTTTCTCCACTTTTTCTCCATTTTTTCTCCACTTTTTCTCCATTTTTTTCTCCACTTTTTCTCCACTTTTTCTCCACTTTTTCTCCGCTTTTTCTCCATTTTTTTCTCCACTTTTTCTCCATTTTTTTCTCCACTTTTTCTCCATTTTTTCTCAACTTTTTCTCCATTTTTTTCTCCACTTTTTCTCCACTTTTTCTCCACTTTTTCTCCACTTTTTCTCTCCACTTTTTCTCCACTTTTTCTCCATTTTTTTCTCCACTTTTTCTCCACTTTTTCTCCACTTTTTCTCCATTTTTTTCTCCACTTTTTCTCCATTTTTTCTCCAATTTTTCTCCATTTTTGTCTCCACTTTTTCTCCACTTTTTCTCCACTTTTCTCTCCACTTTTCTCTCCACTTTTTCTCCACTTTTTCTCCACTTTTTCTCCACTTTTTTCTCCACTTTTTCTCCACTTTTTCTCCACTTTTTCTCCATTTTTTCTCCACTTTTTCTCCACTTTTTCTCCACTTTTTCTCCACTTTTTCTCCACTTTTTTCTCCACTTTTTTCTCCACTTTTTCTCCACTTTTTCTCCACTTTTTCTCCACTTTTTTCTCCACTTTTTTCTCCACTTTTTCTCCACTTTTTCTCCACTTTTTCTCCATTTTTTCTCCACTTTTTCTCCATTTTTTTCTCCACTTTTTCTCCACTTTTTCTCCACTTTTTCTCCACTTTTTCTCCATTTTTTTCTCCATTTTTTCTCCACTTTTTCTCCACTTTTTCTCCACTTTTTCTCCATTTTTTTCTCCATTTTTTCTCCACTTTTTCTCCACTTTTTCTCCACTTTTTCTCCACTTTTTCTCCATTTTTTTCTCCATTTTTTCTCCACTTTTTCTCCACTTTTTCTCCACTTTTTCTCCACTTTTTCTCCATTTTTTTCTCCATTTTTTCTCCACTTTTTCTCCACTTTTTCTCCACTTTTTCTCCACTTTTTTCTCCACTTTTTCTCCATTTTTTTCTCCACTTTTTCTCCACTTTTTCTCCACTTTTTCTCCATTTTTTTCTCCACTTTTTCTCCACTTTTTCTCCATTCTTTTTCTATGGTCGGTCTACCCATTAGCTCTGCCATGCATACTGTAGCTCTACACCTACTGCACATGTTACTTTATGATTGACATCTCTTTCGTACCAAAGCTATCTAAGCCTACTCTGACCCCATATTTGTCATTACTATATTGTCCTTGTACTGTATTATGACATTTGTATCATGTGTTTCATTTCTTGCTGTGTTGCAATTTTTTTGCTGCATCCCAATTGTACCTCTACATTGTTCGAGTTTATGTTATTGTTCTCTCACTCTTATGTGATACTGATTATTGTCATTTTTCATGATTACATGCAGATAAGTCCAATCTGACAAAGGCTCAGGCCGAAACGTCATTTGTAACTTGTTTTGGACAAAAACATATATGCTTATGAAACATTTTTTTTTTCTTAATACGGACCAATAAAGAGTGATTTTGCATTACTATCCGTTGTGACTTACTGACTTAGTCTGGGAGATTTAGAGTGCCGAGGTTACTCACTAATTTTATCTATTATTATCTTTGAGCACCTATATACCAGTGAGCAGAGCTTCCTCTACAGTAGTTCTCCTGATTAGGCATGCCCTTACCTCATGAGCAGGGCATTGCAGCTTTGGTAGCAACCATTACGACATGGACTCTGCTGCTGTGGACCCGAGAAGAGTGAGTGCAGATTCATTGCACCCACACTCCTCACATGAAGGGTCCGTACTCCTAGAAAATGGGGGATACGTTCCCTGAGTGTCTCCCCCCATATTCTAGATGGTCCAGAGTCGTCGTGGGACCCCTTTATTTTTTTTCTTACAATAAATTGGTGAAAGAGGAAATGTTTTGGGGACTGTTTTTTCAAATAAATTTCTTTTGTCGATTTTTTTTTTTTTTTGTTAGTACTGACAGTTTATGATGTTGGGTATCTAATAGACGCCATGACATCACAAACTGCTGGGCTTGATCTCAGGTGACTTTACAGCTAGTATCAACCCGATTTATTACCCCGTTTGCCACTGCACCAGGGCACGGGATGAGCTGGGGTGAAGCGCCAGGATTGGCGCATCTAGTGTATGCGCCACGTCTGGGGTCTATTTTTAGGCTGTGAAGGCCCAATAACTATGGACCTTCCCACCCTGAGAATACCAGACCACAGCTGTCCGCTTTACCTTGGCTGGTGATCCAATTTGGGGGGGACCCTACTTTTATTGTGTAATTATTAATATTTATAAAATAATTATAAAAAAGAGCCTGAGGGGGCCTCTACATTGGATCCCCAACCACGATAAAGCTGCCAGCTGTGGTTTTCAGGCTACAGCCGTCTGCTTTACCCTAGCTGGCTATCAAAAATGGGGGGACCCAACGTCATTTTTTTTTTAACTATTTTTTAAATAGAAAAAATTAATGGGCTTCCCTGTATTTTGATTGCCAACCAAGGTAACGGCAGGCAGATGGGGGTGGCAACCCATAGCTGTCTGCTTTATCTGCGCTGAGAATCAAAAATACCGCGGAGCGCTACGTCATTTTTTTTAAAGATTTATTTTTACAGCACTGTGATGTCCAGCAATCAAAATACAGGGAAGCCCATTTTATTTTTAGTTATTTAAATAAATAATTAAAAAAAATATATATGGGCTCCCGCTGCATTTTTTGTATTGCTAGCTAAGGGTAATCCAAGCAGCTACTGGCTGCTAACCCCCACTGCTTGGTGTTACTTTCACTGGCAATGGAAAATCCAGGGAAGCATTTTTTATTTTTTTTGCCAAAAAACTACAAAAAAAGGACGTGAGCTTCGCCATATTTTTGTATGCTAGCCAGGTATAGCAGGCAGGTGCTGGAAGAGTTGGATACAGCGCCAGAATATGGCGCTTCTATGAAAATGCCATTTTCTGAGGCGGCTGCAGACTGCAATTCACAGCAGTGGGGCCCAGAAAGCTCAGGCCAACCTGTGCTGCGGATTCCAATCCCCAGCTCCCTAGTTGTACCTGGCTGGACACAAAAATTGGGCGAAGCCCACGTCATTTGTTTTTTAATTATTTCATGAAATAAGTGAAATAATTAAAAAAAACGGGCTTCCCTATATTTTTGGTTCCCAGCCGGGTACAAATAGGCAACTGGGGGTTGGAGGCAGCCCGTGGCTGCCTGCTGTACCTGGCTACCATACAAAAATATGGCGAAGCCCACATAATTTTTTCAGGGGGCAAAAAACTTCTGCATACAGTCCTGGATGGAGTATGCTGAGCCTTGTAGTTCTGCAGCTGCTGTCTATCTGTATGGAGAAGAGCAGACAGCAGCTGCAGAACTACAAGGCTCAGCATACTCCATCCAGGACTGTATGCAGAATTTTTTTGCCCACCAAAAAAATTACGTGGGCTTCGCCATATTTTTGTATGCTAGCCAGGTACAGCAGGCAGCCACGGGCTGCCTCCAACCCCCAGTTGCCCAGTTGAAAATTATTTCACTTATTTCATGAAATAATTAAAAAACAAATGACGTGGGCTTCGCCCCATTTTTGTGTCCAGCCGGGTACAACTAGGCAGCTGGGGATTGGAATCCGCAGCACAGGTTAGCCCGAGGTTTCTGGGCGCCTCTGCTGCGGATTTCAGTCCGCAGCCGTCCCAGAAAATGGCGCTCTCATAGAAGCGCCATCATCTGGCGCTGTATCCAACTCTTCCAACAGCCCTGGAGCCGGGTGGCTTGTTGGGTAATCATGAGTTAATACTGGCTTTGTTTTACTAGCCAGTATTAAGCCAGAGATTCTTAATGTCAGGCACGTTTGACCCGGCCATTAAGAATCTCCAATAAGGGGTTAAAAAAAACACCACACAGAGAAAAAATACTTTAATAGAAATAAATACACAGACACATTAGAGACTCCATCTTTATTACCCCCTGTCAGCCCTCCACGATCCTGCTCTTCTGTCTTCTTTCTTTCTAGTGTAGTAGTAGTGACGATTGTAGTGAGGATGAGATGCCCCAGCCCATCATGGGCTGGGGCATCTCATCCTCACTACAATCCTCACTAGTGTAGTAGTAGTGACGATTGTAGTGAGGATGAGGTGCACCAGCCCATCATGGGCTGGGGCATCTCATCCTCACTACAATCCTCACTAGTGTAGTAGTAGTGACGATTGTAGTGAGGATGAGGTTCACCAGCCCATCATGGGCTGGGGAACCTCATCCTCAGTACAATCCTCACTACAATCGGGAAGCAGCGTGCAGTCTTCACTCCGTGAGTGATCAGTGCTGGCTGTCAGCGGTAACAGCGGTAACGCTGACAGACGCGTTACCATAGCAACGGTGCTCTCGGAGCCGCGGTTAGCGGTGACGCCACCGCTAACTGCGTTGCTATTTAAGCAAGCATTGTTGACCTTAGGGAGATCAACATATCCACTGCGGAGACACCATCACGTGTTTCTCAACGCAGTGATTCTAGAGCATTGCCCCCTGGGAAGTATGCAAATAAGAAAGCCGCGGAGACACCATCACGTGTTTCTCAACGCTGGCAGGAAACTAGCCAGGTCTTTCACCGGGAAGGAACAACCACGGGAAGGGCAGTCTCCAGTCAAGGAGACCACCTATACCAAACATGGTATCCATCCACAGACAGCCGTTTCGGGGTATTTGCCCCTCATCAGTGTGGAGTAGGAATCTGGCTAGTGGGGGCAATGCCTAGTAAAAGACTACTTAAGCAAGCATTGTTGACCTTAGGGAGATCAACATATCCACTGCGGAGACACCATCACGTGTTTCTCAACGCAGTGATTCTAGAGCATTGCCCCCTGGGAAGTATGCAAATAAGAAAGCCGCGGAGACACCATCACGTGTTTCTCAACGCTGGCAGGAAACTAGCCAGGTCTTTCACCGGAAAGGAACAACCACGGGAAGGGCAGTCTCCAGTCAAGGAGACCACCTATACCAAACATGGTATCCATCCACAGACAGCCGTTTCGGGGTATTTGCCCCTCATCAGTGTGGAGTAGGAATCTGGCTAGTGGGGGCAATGCCTAGTAAAAGACTACTTAAGCAAGCATTGTTGACCTTAGGGAGATCAACATATCCACTGCGGAGACACCATCACGTGTTTCTCAACGCAGTGATTCTAGAGCATTGCCCCCTGGGAAGTATGCAAATAAGAAAGCCGCGGAGACACCATCACGTGTTTCTCAACGCTGGCAGGAAACTAGCCAGGTCTTTCACCGGGAAGGAACAACCACGGGAAGGGCAGTCTCCAGTCAAGGAGACCACCTATACCAAACATGGTATCCATCCACAGACAGCCGTTTCGGGGTATTTGCCCCTCATCAGTGTGGAGTAGAAATCTGGCTAGTGGGGGCAATGCCTAGTAAAAGACTACCTAAGCAAGCATTGTTGACCTTAGGGAGATCAACATATCCACTGCGGAGAGACCATCACGTGTTTCTCAACGCAGTGATTCTAGAGCATTGCCCCCTGGGAAGTATGCAAATAAGAAAGCCGCGGAGACACCATCACGTGTTTCTCAACGCTGGCAGGAAACTAGCCAGGTCTTTCACCGGGAAGGAACAACCACGGGAAGGGCAGTCTCCAGTCAAGGAGACCACCTATACCAAACATGGTATCCATCCACAGACAGCCGTTTCGGGGTATTTGCCCCTCATCAGTGTGGAGTAGGAATCTGGCTAGTGGGGGCAATGCCTAGTAAAAGACTACTTAAGCAAGCATTGTTGACCTTAGGGAGATCAACATATCCACTGCGGAGACACCATCACGTGTTTCTCAACGCAGTGATTCTAGAGCATTGCCCCCTGGGAAGTATGCAAACTGCGTTGCTATGGCAACGGTGATCTCCGTTAATGACCGGCTGTGTCAGCCGGTCCCTAACGGAGCAGGGAGTCGACCGTGTGCTAGAGCATGTCGCCGGTACACGGCGATACACATATGTGCACCGTGTACCGGAGAGATGCACTCGCAGGTCCTACATGACGTGTCATAGTCATGTGACCAGTCTGTAGCCAATGAGATAATAGCCACGTGACTGGTCACATGGCTATTTTGATGTCACGATAGGTCCTGCATCTCTGCTGGCAGTGCAGGTCACCGGGAGGATTCAGCGATCATCGGATGGAATAGCGGCAGGAGACAGAGTGCAGACGGGATCGCGAGGACCGGTAAGTGTTATGGCAATGTTTATTAACTGTTTGTGTACATTTATAATGCTTTTTGATGTGTTTGTGATTGCCTCCCATTATAGCCTATACGTTCGAGTTTGGTTCGTCGAACGTTCGACGAACCGAACTCGAACGGGACCCCCGTTCGGCGAACTGACCTCGAGCCGAACCGGGACCGGTTCGCTCATCTCTACTCCCGGGCGGTTTTTCCAGCGATTTATGCACTTTTGGCAGTGTATACAGAACTGGGGTAATAGGATGTTTATTAATTAAAAAGGAAACTGTTTTATCATCAATTGTTTTTAGGGCTGAATATTTACCCACAATCTGCTCTAATTTTTTGGTGATATCAAACACTGGATTATTTTTCAAAATTTCATAAACATTTCTATCTGATAATTGTGACATAATTTCTTCTATGTACGCTATTCTATCCATTACCACCAAACTACCCCCCTTATCTGCTGGTTTAATTATTAGGGACATATCCTCCTTGAGAGATTTTAAAGCTTTTCTTTCTTCCTTATTAAGGTTATTATAATGACACAAAGCCCCACTTTTGAATTTTTTAACCTTTACATCCACATCCCTCTGAACTAAATTCACATAGGTTTCAATTGGGTGAAACGACTTTAAAGGGTTCATACTACTCTTAACCCTCAAACCTAGATTGTGAAGAAAAATAGTGTCAGATGTATTACCTTCAGATGTAGTAGTATCTCTGTCTGAAAATTGGGCGCATAACCTCAAGGAACGAAAACATTTTTGAAGATCAATGTCCAATGTAAAAAAATCAAAATTAGTAGATGGACAAAAAGATAATCCCTTAGATAAAACTCGTAGTTGATTTGAATCTAAGGATTTAGATGATAAGTTCAGGACTAGGGATTCTCCCTGACATGTGCTCGAGTCCTTATTGGATCCACGACGTCTCCTATGATGGCGTCCGGCTCTCCTAAGAGGTCTCGTCGGGTTCTTCGTTTTCTCCCTAAAAAAGGGATGTGTTTTTATGTGTTTGTGTATGCCTGCTATTGTTTTCAATGGGGTTCGAGTTGGTTCGTCGAACGTTCAACGAACGTTTGACAAACTTGTGCTCCGTTCGACGAATCGAACCAAACTCGAACTCTAAGGGGGTGGCTCATCTCTAGTCATGCCCTTCTAAAATCATGTAAAACACAGCAAGGGGACTCCAACTCCAACAAGACTCCCCATTTTTTCCAAAAATTTGGCCACAGACACCACTTAACCCTGCTGTTCTGTTCGCATTTGCTATACACTTGTACTGTTCCCGGGTCAATATGACCCGACCTATTAATTATTGATTTTTAGCTACTCTAATTGTTTTATTTGAATACTTTTTTCATTGAAATACTGTATGTGAACATGGTTGATCATAAACAATTGAAAAATATAAATTCAAACTTAATTATTTATTTTTTTTCATAAAAAGGTTACACAGGCTTTTTGCAATTATCTTCGAATGTTGACATTCTGCACACAAATAATAAAGAAGCTTTACATTACTATTACTAAAACATGAAATTTAACTTTTTGAAAACAAATTTTATAAATCAACAAATGAAAAATCATAAAAACTTTAACCTTTTTAGAAAGAAAAAAGAATAAACTGAACATGTTCATGCGTTTCTACACTGAACACAATAATAAGACACATGTCCTTTACACAGATATTTTGAACATCCAGCACATGTCAGATTAGTCTTAGGGCAGCTTTGCACACTACGACATCGCAGGTGCGATGTCGTTGCGGTCAAATCGAAAGTGACGCACATCCGGCGTCACTTGCGATGTTGTAGTGTGTAAATCCTAAATGATACGATGAACGAGCGCAAAAGCGTCGTTATTGTATCATCGGTGCAGGCTCCGACATTTCCATAATGCCGGTGCCGCGACAGGTACGATGTTGTTCCTCGTTCCTGCGGCAGCACACATCGCTGTGTATGAAGTCGCAGGAGCGAGGAACATCTCCTTACCTGCTGCCGGCCACAATGCGGAAGGAAGGAGGTGGGCGGGATGTTTACATCCTGCTCATCTCCGCCCCTCCGCCGCTATTGGCCGCCTGCCGTGTGACGTCGCTATGACGCCGCACGACCCGCCCCCTTAGGAAGGAGGCGGGTCGCCGGCCAGAGCGACGGTCGCAGGGCAGGTGAGTGCATGTGAAGCTGGCGTAGCGATAATTTTCACTACGCCAGCTATCACAAGATATCGTACCTGCGATGGGGGCTGGCACTATCGCGTGTGACATCGCAGCATCGGCTTGCGATGTCGCAACGTGCAAAGCCCACCTTATTGTCACAGGAAGATGGACAGAAGCTACATCTCTTCCTTTTTTTGCTGGTAGCTGTGCTGGTGGAGGCCGTGGATGTGGAGTCTCTTTCTTGAGCATGCTGGACACTTTTTACAATGGCTGTTGCGCCATCACTTCTGGGGGTCACTTTTCTGCTCTCAATATATGGCCTCACAAGGGATTTTCCCAATTCCTCAAGAAATAATCTTCTTTTATGCAGCTTATTCCAGTTCCAATCGGGGTCGATTTCTCTCCATAAGACAAATGCATTGTATGCAGAAACGTCCAGTATGTTATAAAATAAAATCAATGGCCACCGATTGGTTTTGCGTTTGCATGTATATGTTGATATTGCTTGGTTTAAAGTATCAACTGCTCCCTTTGTGGCATTATAATCCAAAATAATATCAGGCTTTCTGTCTTCTCTATCACTTACGGCATTGTCATGGTGCATTATGCTCATTAGAATTACCTGTCTGGTTTTTTTTGGAACATAAGAAACAACAGTTGTATTTCCAGAAAAATAAAAAGTAGAACTGTACACCTCTCTCTTGCTAAGGATACCTTGTGGTAGTTCAGGTTTGTTTTTTCTCATAGTACCCAGCATGGTAAGTTGTTTTTTCTTCAACATCTGGCCTAGTTGATAGGATGTAAAAAAGTTGTCACATGTGACATTTTGTCCTTTTAGTCGATGAGTCAAATCTAGAACAACACGCATACCCTGATTTTTTTCAGGTCTTTCATCAGGGGTTTTTCCTATATACACTTGAACATTTAGATCATATGAACTTTTGCTGTCGCAAAGTGTCCAGATCTTGATGCCATATTTTGCTGGCTTACTTGGTATATATTGTCTGAATGGGCACTTACCTCGGAATGCCACCAGTTGCTCATCATTAGTTACATTTTCACCACTGTTATACAATTTTGGTAGAATTGATTCCATTGATTCCAAACATTTCTAATAGGGGCTAGTTTATCTTTAGCTCTTCTTTCCATTCTATCTGTTTTAGAATCAAACCGCAGTACTCTAGAAATAATCAGAGACCTGTAGAACAGTATAAAATGCTATCGGGTCATATTGACCCGAACAGTACAAGTGTAACAATCAGCGTGTAGCAAAAAGTAAACAAAAAAAAACAAAAACAAAAAAAAATGTAGAGCTCCACAAATGAGGAGAAGTCAAGGAACCACTTGTTTCAAATCCTCATTAAAAAAAATCTGCAGGGTCTCAAAAATCATTTCGGGTCATATTGACCCGAACAGTACAGCAGGGTTAAGTGACATCAATTGTCCCACAGTTGCAAACTTAAAATGGTTATTTGCATGAAGCACATTCAAAAATCCACAAGCCTTTAGTCTCCCCAGGATGACACAGGGGTAGAAAAGTCCTTGTGGATGCATGATTTGTTCATCTTGATTGTCACTGGACAGTCGCATGTGCTTATCTGTCAGCACACCCCCAGCAGAACTGAATACACATTCCGAGAACGCTGGCTGCGGGACACCACAAGATCCCCAAGGTGTTGTGTTGAGCTCAGGCCATTTTTTCCAGATTGGAAGCTTAAAATGAGCAAGGCTTAAGTTGCACAGTCATGGCATCGATGTTCACTTGCAGATACTCCTATATCTGTGTCTCCTCCTTTTACTCATTCAGCTTTTTTCTTTCAGCATGAGTATATGTACTTGTCACTTTTCCATGTGTTTGTGGTGTCTTCTGAGTTGTTTGTCACCTTTTGGACACAATAGAAGGTGTTTTCTATGTGTTTGTGTACCGCTCCGCTCTCAGCAGCCGAGCTGCTCGGATCCGGCCCTTCTGTGGTTGGCTGGAGGGTCTCCGGACCCGGGGGCCTGACTTTCACTTCAAATGTAAGAGGGGAGTGATGGGGTGGTGGATGTAGGATGTAGATGTACGGGCTGAGCCGTACGGAGTTCGTGACGCCACCCACAGTGTGTGGTGATATTGGACACCACCGCTGCAGTTACAGGGCACCCGGGGGAGATGTTGTGCAGCAAGTTGTTAACCCCTCTGTGGGCAGGGATGGTGGCCCCGAGACCCGTTGGGGGTTGGGCGGTGCAGAGAGATGGGCGACCGCAGGGTGCTGATGTACTCACTATTAGTAAACACACGAGTCTCTGGTAAACCAAGGTGATGGTGGTTGGTACCCACAGCCGGCTGTGTTCGGATTCCCCCACCTTGCAACTTCAGGTGTCCGCTCCCGGCTTATGGTCGCCTAAGGAGCCCTTTGCCCGCAGACGCTGGTCCGTGGGATCTCTGAGCCGTGGCGGTGGCCTTTTATCCCCCTCGGTGGGCTGTTGTCTTCTATTAGGGACTTTGGGTGGGACAGGACCTCTAGTCCTGGCCGCAATCAGTTAATTAACTATGTCCAGTAGCTTCTGGGCCTAGCTTCAGGGTCTGAGTACCCCCCTTTGTACTCCGGTTTCTGAGTCGGTTCCCCGGGTCGGCGGGCCACTACCCTGTCCCGGTCCACCTTGGTTCCGCCAAGCCGTCTTCCTGGCTCCTGCAGACGGAGACCGCCATCTGCCTCCTAGCCAAAGGCACCAGGGCTCCTACCCTGGTACCTGTTCAATTTGGGTATTCGCCTCTGCAGGAGCTGCACACAGCTCCAGCCCACACTCCTCTCCAACTTGAACTCTCAACCTTATCTGGCTACTTTCCCGCCCCGGGGTATCTAAAACTCCTAGGTGGGCGTCTTCCAACCGCCTGGTTCCGCCCCCTGGTGTGTCTATCAAGCCCCGAGGGGGTGACTAGGGTTTTAAGGTTGGCTGTGTGTTACCTGTGAGGGAAGGGTGTAATGCGGGGCCCTATCTGTGATTTCCTGGCCCGGCCAGGGTGTCACACCCCCCCTTGGTTAAACACAGACCGTCCGCGGGCTGTCCGACCACCACCGGTTTATTTTGCTTTAAACTGAAAAAGATAAAACATTTACAATTATAATAACATATTTACAATGTATGAAGGCTTGGTTTCTTCCCTTACGGAAGGCAGTTTGCTTAAACGCTACAGTAAAACATTTTTATTAACCGGGACGGGACGGGACCGGGTCCTTTTCACCTTAACCCACCCAAGCAAACCTAGCCCTGGTGCCACCGCTAAGCACTGGTGCACACCCCTGTTCCCCAGTCCAGGAATTGGTTTCAGGTTCGGGTGTTGCCCACACGGGCCGGGTAATAAGTTCCTTACCCGTCAGTCTCTCTCAGAGGCCCCATGTCCAGGGGACCCCTGTCCTGGAGGGTAGTCACCGGTTTCCGTTGTGATGGGACCTCGGCCTACTCCGCCGCAGGCCTTTCCTCCAACCAGCCTCTCCGGAGACTGCGGGATGATGAAAAGGGTGGTCAGAGACTATTTACAAGGCCCAATAGTTTTTGGGTTGGCCTGCAAGTTCTCAGCCATGTCATTATTTAACTATAAAACGGGAACATCAACAGGGTCCCAACGGGGACTTGCAGAATCTTGCTGCTGCACTACTGTACAAGGTCGTGCCGCTCCCTCAGCTGTCGGGAGACGGGCTTTCCGAACCAAGTGCCGTGCATCCCGGGGTTCAGGGCTTGCACGGAAGTCTGGGATGGCTCCACAGGCGACGCGGCTTCTTCCAGGAGCTGGGCATCCGGGGTTTGCCGGTCTTACCGGGAGCGGGTCCTGCCTCCTGACAGGTCAGTCGGGACTGGAGGGGTCTGCGTGGCATTATCCTGCCGGGGTGCTTTCCATGAGGCGGGTCTCTCGTTTGCCCACACCACGGCCACCATTTTCTGCATCTCCTTCTTCCAGCTCAAGGCTTGCTGCATTGACTCAACCAGTACCTGGATACAGAACTAAGCCAGTTTCCGTTCTAGCCAAGCAGCGGTTCCCAGCAGCAGCCGATCCCATGCCGCCTCTGCTCTTGCGTCCGGAGCGGGAACTGCAGCTTCCTCGTCGGCTGTTTTCCCCGCAGGCACCGCTGCTCCAGCGGTCGGCGCGGGGCCGGCATCTGGTTTAGGAGCAGACATCTTCCATCTGCTCCCCCCTGGTCTTTTCTCAGCACTCCTCTTTTTGGCCGGTCAGTTCCGTTTTGCGACTTCCGGCTTTGCTTTTTGGCCGTGTTCCCAGGGTGCAGGGCTTGAGCTTCGCGCCCTTTCTCAGGGAAGGAGACCTTGGGCAGGAATTTTCGCGCCAAAAAAATGGTGACAAGATGGAGAATTCTGGAAATTTTCCAACAGATCGCTGCTGACTTCAATACAAGGCGCACTTCCACATGGTAAGTGGATGGGTAAGTATCTGTGGCACCCCGGAGGCTTCCGTTGCCACAGAGGTACTGCACCTCAGCCAGAGGTGTGGTATCCCATCCCGAGTAAGAAGGGGGTCATCTACCGGTTCACAGACAAAACCCACACACACCAATTGGTAGGCATACACCAGGTCAGGGATAGAGGCAGTAACCCCCATTGATGGTCTGGTATGGGGCCATAAGTCCCATCCATCTGTCCCAATGGTGAGGGGTGGGGCTTAGCCAGAGGGATTGTGGGAGGAGTCAGAGAGTAGAAAGGGGAACTAGGAAGTTCAAGTTTAGGCAGTGAGAGAGAAGGCGTAGAGGAGTGAGGAGGTGGGCTGTCAGGAAAGAACAGCAGACAGAAAGACAGAGACAGAAAGAGGTTCCCGGTGGAGATCCTGGGGTCTTGCTAGGCCCAAGTGACACCGATAGAAGGGATTCCAGGGCACACGGAAGGGCAATTGTCCCGTGACCTGTTCCACTAGAAGATCGGGTGGAGGGATCTGGCTGCAATACAGGGATGGTCCCTAGACTGAAAGAAGAAAATCATTACTTTTAGTGAAACCGAAGGCCTGGGAGATCGTTGCAGGCGCCCCAGGCCACAACCCACCACAGATCACTGGTGAAGGGGAGCAAGATACGACTGAGGTCAGCCACCTTTGTACAGGCCTGTGGTGGAGGCGCATGAAAGCTTAGCACAGTTTGGCGCTAAAGAGACAGCCAGAGAGGACACATAGAGGGGTGCACCGGTACTGACCCTTGAACTATCCAGGATCGGCGGAGGTCCCTGACAGCGGATCCTGGCATTCCGTGGGTAACCAGTCTACTGCAGCATTGAAACTGAACAGTGAGTAAACATCTTGACTACAAGCCCTGTGTCGTCTGCTTTATCCTGCACACAAACACCATAGACTTTACCAAGCACCAAAGGTTGCCCTGGGGTACCCGCTCTACCTGTGGAGAGCAAGAAACACCTCAGCTGCCATAACATCAGCCCCTGAGGTCCCTTCCAGCCGCTGCGGCTCCTTAGCTGAAAATTACCACAGGTGGCGTCACGAATCTTATATAAACTTTATCATCTACCCCCCCATACCGCCACATTTTATTGACTCCACCAGGGTCCCGGAGTCAGGCCCCGCCACCGCTGACTACCCCGGACTAGTCCGGCCCGACACCGAGTCACCTAAGGCCCTGGGGCGGCCAAGTCATATCCTGTTCGTGACGCCAGAAATTTGAGGTGTACCGCCCCGCTCTCAGCAGCCGAGCTGCTCGGATCCGGCCCTTCTGTGGGTGGCTAGAGGGTCTCCGGACCCGGGGGCCTCACAGTCACTTAAAATGTAAGAGGGGAGTGATGGAGTGGTGGATGCAGGACGTAGATGTATGGGCTGAGCCGTACGGAGTTCGTGACGCCACCCATGGTGTGTGGTGATATACACCACCGCTGCAGTTACGGGGCACCCGGGGGAGATGTTGTGCAGCAAGTTGTTAACCCCTCCATGGGCAGGGATGGTGGCCCTGGGACCCATTGGGGGTTGGGCGTTGCAGAGAGATGGGCGACCGCAGGGTGCTGATGTACTCACTATTAGTAAACACACGAGTCTCTGGTAAACCAAGGTGATCGTGGTCGGTGCCCGCAGCCGGCTGCGTTCGGATTCCTGCACATGGCTGGTGGTCTCTGTCTTTCTCCTGCACCTGTTTAGAATGGTGGACTGCCTGCGCTTGCAACTTCAGGAGTCCGCTCCCGACTTGTGGTCGCCTAAGCAGCCCTTTGCCCGCAGACACTGGCCCGTGGGATCTCTGAGCCGTGGCAGTGGCCTTTTATCCCCCTTGGTGGGCTGTTGTCTTCTATTAGCGACTTTGGGTGGGACAGGACCTCTAGTTCTGGCCGCAATCAGTTAATTAACTAAGTCCAGTAGCTTCTGGGCCTAGTTTCAGGGTCTGAGTACCCCCTTTTGTGCTCCGGTTTCCAAGTCGGTTCCCCGGGTCGGTACCAGCGGGCCACTACCCTGTCCCGGTCCATCTCAGTTCCACTGAGCCGTCTTCCCGGCTCCTGCAGACGGAGACTGCCGTCTGCCTCCTAGCCAAAGGCACCAGGGCTCCTACCCTGGTACCTGTTCAATTTGGGTATTCGCCTCTGCTGGAGTTGCACACAGCTCCAGCCCACACTCCTCTCCAACTTGAACTCTCAACCTTATCTGGCTACTTTCCCGCCCCGGGCTATCTAAAACTCCTAGGTGGGCGTCTTCCAACCGCTTGGTTCCGCCCCCTAGTGTGTCTTTCAAGCCCTGAGGGGGGTGACTAGGGTTTTAATGTTGGCTGTGTGTTACCTGTGAGGGAAGGGTGTAATGCGGGGCCCTATCTGTGCCTACCTGGCCCGGCCAGGGCGTCACATTTGTATGTGTTTGTGTTTGCCTGACATTGTTTTCAATGGGGTATGAAGGTGTTCGTCGAATGTTCGACGAACACACCCGCCATTCGATGAACCAAAACGAACTCGAACACTAGGGGGGTGGCTCATCTCTAGTAGGAACCCTATTCATGGAAATATCTCTCTGAATCAGATGTAAAATAAAGAAAATAGTGTACCTAAGATCATTTGGTCATCCTTTGAAGATTTTATTTTAAGTTGTTTAATAAAACTATTTGCACATTATTATTACAGTTAGGCACCAAAACTGTACTAGTAGGGTATGTGTAAATGTTTAGGATTTGTTGCAGAAATTTCTGCACCATTTTTGACCACTTGGCATGTGTTTTTGCAGCTTTGTCAGTGCATTGTCGGTATTTGTTGCTGTGCATTTTTGGTACAGATTTTTCCCATTCTTTAGGCTATGTGCCCACAGGGGAAAGTGTCCTGCGGTTATATCTGCAGGACATTATTATTATTATTATTTTTATTATTATTTATTTATAGAGCACCATTAATTCCATGGTGCTGTACATGAGAAGGGGGTTACATACAAAATACGTATACAAGTTACAGTAGACAGACTAGTACAGAGGGAAGAGGGCCCTACCCTTGCGGGCTTACATTCTATAGGATTATGGGGAGGAGACAATAGGTGGGGTGTAGGTCAGGCGGCAGCTCCGCACGGTGGTCGGGCGGCAGCTCCGCACGGTGGTCGGGCGGCAGCTCCGCACGGTGGTCGGGCGGCAGCTCCGCACGGTGGTCGGGCGGCAGCTCCGCACGGTGGTCGGGCGGCAGCTCCGCACGGTGGTCGGGCGGCAGCGAGTTCATTGTAGATTGTAGGCATTTCGGAACAGGTGCGTTTTCAGGTTCAGTTTGAAGTTTGCAAGGGTAGGGGATAGTCTGACGTGTTGAGGCAGCGAGTTCCAGGAGACTGGGGATGCTCGGGAGAAGTCTTGGAGTCGGTTGTGTGAGGAGCGAATGAGAGAGGAGGAGAGGAGGAGATCTTGGGAGGACCGGAGGTGACGTGTTGGAGTGTAGTGGGAGAGTAGTTCGGAGATGTACGGAGGGGAAAGATTATGCACAGCTTTGTAGGTCAGTGTTAGAAGTTTGAATTGGATACGGTGGAAGATTGGAAGCCAGTGGAGGGACATGCAGAGAGGAGAAGCGGGGTGGTATTGAGGAGAGAGGTGGATAAGTCGGGCAGCAGAGTTAAGGATGGACTGGAGAGGGGCAAGCGTGTTGGCAGGGAGGCCACAGAGGAGGATGTTACAGTAGTCGAGGCGGGAGATTATGAAGGCATGCACTAGCATTTTAGTTGATTGCAAATTGAGGAAAGGGCGGATTCTGGAAATATTTTTGAGTTGAAGACGGCAGGAGGTGGTGAGGGATTGGATGTGTGGTATGAAGGATAAGGCAGAGTCAAAGGTCACTCCGAGGCAGCGAACTTTGGGTACTGGCGAGAGCGTGGTGTTATTTATTGTAATAGATAGATTAGGTGGAGAGTGTAGGTGAGACGGAGGAAAGATGATTAGTTCAGTTTTGGCCACATTGAGCTTTAGGAAGCGAGAGGAGAAGAAGGAGGATATAGCAGATAGACATTTCGGGATTTTGGACAGCAGAGATGTGGCATCTGGGCCAGAGAGGTAGATCTGGGTGTCGTCGGCATATAGGTGGTATTGGAAGCCATGGGACTTTATGAGTTGTCCCAGGCCAAATGTGTAGATAGAGAAAAGTAGGGGTCCTAGGACAGAGCCTTGAGGGACGCCAACAGAGAGATGGTGGGATGAAGAGGTTGTGTGGGAGTGGGAGACACTAAAAGTGCGATTTGAGAGGTATGAAGAGATCCAAGAGAGGGCAAGATCTCTGACACCAAGGGAAGAGAGGGTCTGTAATAGGAGGGAGTGGTCAACGGTATCGAAGGCTGAGGACAGGTCTAGGAGTAGGAGTATAGAGAAGTGCTTGTTCGCTTTGGCAGTAAGCAAGTCATTTGTGATTTTAGTCAGGGCAGTTTCGGTGGAGTGATGTGGACGGAAGCCGGACTGTAGGTTGTCAAAGAGAGCGTTAGAGGAGAGGTGGGAGGAAAGTTCAGCATGGACATGCTGTTCCAGGAGTTTTGAGGCAAGTGGGAGTAGTGATATGGGGCGGTAGCTGGTAGTAGAGGTTGGATCGAGGGAAGGTTTCTTTAGGATAGGTGTGACTGTTGCATGTTTAAAGGCAGAGGGGAAGGTTCCAGTCGTTAAAGATAGGTTGAAGAGATGGGTTAAAGCTGGAATAAGGATGGTGGTGAGGTTGGGAAGGAGGTGGGATGGCATGGGGTCAAGTGCGCAGGTGGTGAGGTGCGCTTTTGAGAGCAGACGTGCAAGCTCTCCTTCGGTGATGGTGGGGAGGAAGTTTATGGGGGAGGGGCAGTGGTCAGCTACATGAAGGGGTTGTGGTGGCTGAGCAGAGAAGACTTGCCTTATTAGGTCGATTTTTTCTTGGAAATAGGTGGCAAAGTCTTCTGCAGAAATGAGGGAGGTTGGAGGGGGCAGTGGTGGGCGAAGGAGGGAGTTGAAAGTGTTGAATAACTGTTTGGGGTTGTGTGTTAGAGAGGATATGAGGTTTCTGAAGTAATCGTGTTTAGTGGAGGTGAGGACTGAACGAAATGTGTGAATTGCATTTTTGAATGTGGTGAAGTCTTCCTGGGAGTGCGTATTCTTCCAGCGCCGCTCTGCAGCCCTAGACCTTTGCCTAAGTTTTTTAGTGAGGCTGTTGTGCCAGGGCTGTCTATTGATTCGTCTCACTCTGCCATGCACAAGGGGAGCGACTGAATCAATGGCTGATGTGAGGGTGGTGTTGTAGAAAGTGGTGGCGCTGTCTGTGTCGTGGAGGGACGATATGGAGGACAGTGGGAGGATAGAGTCGGCGAGGGTGTGCATGTTGAGGTGTGCAAGGTTTCTGCGGGGATGTGCTAGGTGCTGGACAGGGGGGGTAGGTGAGGAGGACAGGGCTGAAAAGGTCAGAAGATGGTGGTCAGATAGGGGGAGGGGGGAAGTTGTGAAGTCAGAAAGGGGACAGAGGCGGGTGAAGATGAGGTCTAGTGTGTTTCCATCTTTGTGGGTGGCAGAGGTGGACCACTGAGTTAAGCCAAAAGACGAAGCAAGGGAGAGGAGTTTGGAAGCAGCTTGTTGGCGAGTGTCAGTGGGGATGTTGAAGTCACCCATGATGATGGTGGGAATGTCAGCAGAGAGAAAGTGTAGAAGCCAGGCAGAGAAGTGGTCGAGGAAGGCAGTGGTGGCGCCCGGGGGTCTGTATATGACAGCCACTTGGAGGTTGGAGGGAGAATAGATTCGGACAGAGTGCACTTCAAAGGAAGGCAGGTCGAGGGAGGGTAGAGGTGGGATTGTGGTGAAGTTGTAGTTGTTAGAAAGAAGGAGGCCCACTCCTCCACCTTGTCTATTGCCAGGGCGAGGAGTGTGGGAGAAGTGCAGGCCACCGTAGCATAGTGCAGCTGGGGAGGCAGAGTTGGATGGTGTCAGCCATGTTTCGGTGATGCCTAGAAAGGATAGATTGCTGGAGGTAAAGAGATCATGAATGATGTGCAGTTTATTACACACTGAACGGGCATTCCAGAGCGCTCCTGAGAGAGGGGGCGGCAGAGTGGGTGAGAGGGGAATAGTTTTTATGTTGGATAGATTGCGGTAGTTACTATTATGTGGAGAGTGGTGGGTGGGTGATAAAGAGGGGTGTACCATCCACGGGGGGCCAGGATTGGGGGCTATGTCACCAGCAGTGAGAAGGAGTAGAGAAAGGGAGAGCAGGTGGGAGAAGGAGAGTGGACGGCATGGTCTGCGCGATATTAGGAGCGATCTGAGGTTCAGGAGTAGGTCAGCAGATGAGGACAGATGAGAAGGCAGGAGGGAGGGGGAGATGAATATTTGTTTAGAGGGAGCTGGGGTGTGCGGATAGTGAAGGAGAGTGAGGAGGAGAGGGGCAAAGACTGTGAGGGCATAGGTGAACATGGTGGGGGTAGTGTGGTAAGTATATGATTTAACAGGTAAGTTGTGTCAGTGGAAAACTTGGTTAGAAAGAGATGAAGTTTACCTTCTGGTCATGTCTGGTTCATTTCTGGTATATTTCTGACACTTATGAGGCACTTATCCAGAGGCACGCACACAGACCACGGTCATAGACCTAGTGCAGTACTTATATACATGTCTCATTGACCCAGATGAACATCAGCTGACCAGCAGGGGTGAGGCACATGAAAACCGCAGCACAACTTTGTCTGTTTCCATGCTGCGGTTTATTTGCGGAATGTCCTGCGGATAGGGTGCGGGCATTCTGCATTGAGGATACAGTACCATGGCTTCCGCACTGCATCCTCAATGCGGAACAAGTGCTGAATGATCGGGGCGTTCATACCTCCATCACGCAGAACTTCTCTCCGTCTCCGGCCGTGTTTACACTGTGAAGGAGAAGGTGGGCGGGCCTGAACTAGCTCCGGCTGTCACATGACCGGAGCTCGTGCAGGCCCCGCCCACCTCCTCCTTCCTGCTCCTGTGCACCAAGGGAAAATGACTGGATGTCTGCTATCAAGGCAGGTAAATATGGGACCAAGGCAGGGGATTTCCGCAGGTAATAACGCAGGAATAATTGACATGCAGTTATGTGCGGCTGCGAGATATCCGCAGTATATTCCGCAACCGCACATTCCACAACGTGAACACAGACACTCCACATGTCACATAGGATAACATGGGGAGTATCTGTACTTGCTGAAACCTGCAGAGTTATCTGGAAAATCCAGATAAATCTGCAGGTTTTCCGTGGCAAAATCCGCAGAAGCAAGCTCCCGTGGGCACATAGCCTTAGACTGGGTGAAATCTGCTGCAAAAGCAGTAAGCAGGGGCTGCTCGGATCCAGGTTCGTTACTGCGGCTCGAGTGGTAGCCAGAATCCGGGCTCGTACGACCATCCATCCTCACAACCGTAGGAAAGGGGGGTGTTTACAGGGGAGAGAGTTTTTGTCAGTGACGCCACCCGTGGGTTGCAGTGAGAGTTAGTAGCACCGCCGCTGCCTGGTGATGGGACGCCCAGGGCTGATGGAGCAGGGCAGCAGGATGGAATCACCTCCATGGGTAGGGGAGGTGTAGTCCCGGGGGCCAGGGGGTTTGGTACGGGAGCAATGACTGCTGAGAATGACGTGCAGGGATGGACCGGGGATGAATGGTGTACTAATGGATCCAAAAAATTACACATAAAGTCCAGTGGTAAACCAAATTGCCAGTGACCGGTCGCCTTCAGCGGGTGTATTTGGGTCCCACACCCGGGTGTAGCAAACAGGGGTCCCTTCCTCCTGCACTCAGTGTTTGTGTCTTCAATGGGACAACTCCGCTTGGAACGGGGAAGTTCACTCTGGGTACTGTGTATGTTGGGAGCTGTGGCCTGCGAAATCTGATCCTTGGGATCTCTGTGGGTTCTGACGGACACCCTATCCCCCGCGTTGGGCTTCCGTTTCGCTCTTTGGGCTTCTGTAGAACAAGGCCTGAAACCTCGTCCTCGGCTGGTCAATTGACAAGGGGCTTGCAACCTTCCTCGTCCTAGGGTCCAGGTACCCCGTCTGTTCACGGCCTCTGGACCGGATTCCCGCTGTCGGCACCAGCGGGCTACAACCCTGCCCCGGTCCACTTTGGGTCTCCCGTGACTGGATCTCTGTTGCCTGTGGTTCTGCCTAGTTCGGTCACCTAGTCCGGTAGTCCAGGGGCCCCAACCGCTGTCTCCGCTGCAGTTCACACTCCTCCACCTCAACTGTTAGCACTGTTCTCTGTCTCAGCTCTCACTGAACTGTCTTGTTCCCTCCCAAAACACCTCAGGACCCCTAGGTGGGCGCTCCCATCCGCCTGGTCCCGCCCACTGGTGTGTCCCTATTGTCATGGGGAGTGACTAGGCTTTACTGGCTGGTGTTGTGCACCTCGGTGTTTTGTGGGCGGGGGCCGCTGCTGCTTCCCTCGGGGGCCTGCTCGGATCCGGGTTCGCTGCTGCGGCTCGAGTAGTGACCATACCCGGGCTCTCACGGCCGCCCGTCCTCACAACCGTCGGAAAAGGGAATATTTACAAGGGAGATTTTGTGTCTGTGAAGCCACCCGTGGGTTGCGGTGAGGGATGGTGGCACCGCCGCTGCCTGGTGATGGAGCTCCAGGGGCTGATAGAGCGGGATAGCAAGATGGGATCCCCTCTACGGGTAGGGGATGTGTAGTCCCGGGGCCTGAGGATGGAACACGGGAGTGATGACTGCTGGAGGTGATGCGCCGGGCTGGACCGGGGAACAATGGTGTACTCACAGTTCAGCAATTTCACACACGTCCAGTAGTAAACCAAGTTGCCAGAGGCCGGCTGCCTTAGGAAGGTGCATTCGGGTCCCGCACCCAGGTTGATGAACAGGTATCCCTTCCTCCTGCACTTTGTGTTTTGCTTTCCTTCTGGACGACTTTGCATGGAACAGAGAAGTCTACTCCCGGTTCTGTGTGTGTTGGGAGCTGTGGCCCGCGAAAGCTGACCCTTGGGATTTCAGTGGGTTCTGACGGACACCCTATCCCCCACATTGGGCTTCTGTTTTGCTCTATCTGGGCAGTTAATCGGACAAAGTCTGGAACCTTGTCCCCGGCTGGTTAATTGGGGAAGGGCTTGCAACCTTCCTTGCCCTAGGGTCCAGTGTTATGATCCAGAACCATGGAAGACCACCACAAATCATTGGTATAAGGTGACAAGAGCATTGGCAACTAATCTGTCTGCCATCCCCTTACTAACCATCAACACTAGAAGTAGCCAAGGGGTGAACTAACATCCTGTGCACCGTGAACCCAGCCGGAGAACTAGCTATCCTAAAGGAAGGAAAGATGAATAACTCTCTGCCTCAGAAAATAGATAAAGAATAGCAAGCCCCCACATTCAAAGACTGTGTTGATATAGGAAAACACAATACACAGATAGATGATAGGATTAGCAAAAGGTGAGGCCCCCACTGACTAAAATAGGAAAGGACAGGAAAGGGGCTGATGGTGGCCAGAGAAAAACCCTGCAAAATTCCAAATTACTGATAGTACAAAAAGGCCCTTAGATCGCACGATCTGCACTCCGTCCTATACCAGGCGGCCTTGTCATACCAATGAACAGAAAACAAGAATCATTACAAATTCAAAAAGCCACAAACACATGGACTTAAAGGAGCTATACTCCAAACATAACTGCACTGAGTTTCCCATTTAATCAACTGCAAGGGAAGATCCCTGCATGCAAATAAACTGAAAACAACCACAGCAAATGACAAACTCAGATAAGAGTAAAAGAACCAAACAACAACTAAAGAGCAAGCACTTATCTGAGGTAGATGTGGTGTGGAGCAGAATGAAGCAGGCTGGTGAACAAAGAACAACTGACATCCGGCATAGCCTGCTATCAGACCAGGATTTAAATAAGCAGAGAGTTAGCAATGGAAACACCCATTGCTCAACACACCTGGTCTATGTCCAAACCATTCCTGGCCACAAGAGGGAGCCTCCCAGCAGCCAAAGCATAACTGAGATTCACAACAGTACCCCCCCTTAAGGAGGGGTTACCGAACCCTCACCAACGCCACCGGGTCACTCAGGATGAGCATGATGGAAGGCGCAAACCAACCTGTCCGCATGAATGTCAGAAGCCACAACCCAAGAGTTATCCTCCTGCCCATAATCCTTCCTTTTCACAAGGTACTGAAGCTGACGCCTATTGCGACGGGAATCCAGAATTTTTTCAACCTCAAACTCCAGATCAGATCCCCTTGTACCAAAACAGGGTCAGGAGGCGCTGCTGCAGGAACTGTTGGCTCCACATGTTTCTTCAACAAGGACTTATGGAAGACATTGTGAATCTTAAATGACACAGGCAGAGTCAAACGGAAAGATACAGGGTTGATAATCTCCGAAATCTTATAAGGTCCAATACATCTGGGCTTAAATTTAGGAGATGGAACTCTCATAGGAATATTTTTAGAGGACAACCACACCATGTCCCCCACTTTAAACCGGGGACCAACAGTCCGACGCCGGTTGGCATACTTTTGGGCAGTTTCTTGGGACTGAAACAATTTATCCACTACCTGCCCCCAAATCTGCTGCATTCTGTTTACCACCGAATCCACCTCTGGATAGTCAGACGCCTTGAGCTGCCCCGAGAGGAACCTGGTGTGATACTCAAAATTGCAGAAAAAGGGGGACACCAATGTGGTAGAGGGCAAATTCAGCCAAAGGCAAAAACGAAACCCAGTCATCCTGATCCGCAGAAACAAAACACCGTAAATAGGTCTCCAGGGTCTGGTTAGCCCTTTCAGTCTGACCATTGGTCTGAGGATGAAACGCCGAGGAGAAAGACAGCTGAACACCCAATTTGGAGCAAAAAATCCTCCAAAACCTGGATACAAACTGCACCCCTCTGTCAGAAACAATGTTTTCGGGAATACCATGCAAACGAACAACATGTTGGAAAAACAAAGGCACCAACTCTGATGAGGGATGGATGTTCTGTTATGATCCGGAACCATGGAAGACCACCACAAATCATTGGTGAAAGGTGACAAGAGCATTGGCAACTAATCTGGCCGCCATCCCCTTACTAACCATCAACACTAGAAGTAGCCGAGGGGTGAACTAATATCCTGTGCACCGCGAACCCAGCCGGAGAACTAGCTATCCTAAAGGAAGGAAAGATGAATAACTCTCTGCCTCAGAAAATAGATAAAGAATAGCAAGCCCCCCACATTCAAAGACTGCGGTGAAATAGGAAAACACAATACACAGATAGATGATAGGATTAGCAAAAGGTGAGGCCCCCACTGACTAAAATAGGAAAGGACAGGAAAGGGGCTGATGGTGGCTAGAGAACAACCCTGCAAAATTCCAAATTCCTGATAGTACAAAAAGGCCCTCAGATCGCACGATCTGCACTCCATCCTATACCAGGTGCTCTTGTCATACCAATGAACAGAAAACAAGAATCATTACAAATTCAAAAAGCCACAAACACATGGACTTAAAGGAGCTATACTCCAAACATAACTGCAGGGAGTTTCCCAGCTAAGCAGCTGCAAGGGAAGATCCCTGCATGCAAATAAACTGAAAACAACCACAGCAAATGATAAACTCAGATAAGAGTAAAAGAACCAAACAACAACTAAAGAGCAAGCACTTATCTGAGGTAGATGTGGTGTGGAGCAGAATGAAGCAGGCTGGTGAACAAAGAACAACTGACATCCGGCATAGCCTGCTATCAGACCAGGATTTAAATAAGCAAAGAGTTAGCAATGGAAACGCCCATTGCTCAACACACCTGGTCTATGTCTAAACCATTCCTGGCCACAAGAGGGAGCCTCCCAGCAGCCAAAGCATAACTGACATTCACAACAGTCCAGGCACCGCAACTGTGCACGGCCTCCGGACCGCATTCCCGCTGTCGGCATTGGCGGGCTACAACCCTTCCCCCGTTCACGTAAGGTTTCCCGCAACCGGATCTCCATTGCCTGTGGCCCTGTTCACCGTCTGCCACTAGCCGGGTAGTCCAAGGTCTCCTACCGCTGACTACACTGCACAGTCTGGACTTGACTTCCACTTGACTGAACTCCAGCTCAAAACTTGAACTACCACTCTCCAACTCAACTGAAATTAGACTGACGTGTTCCCACCTCTGACACCTCAGGACCACTAGGTTGGCGTTCTCACCTGCCTGATCCCGCCCACTGGTGTGTCCCTATTATCATGAGGGGGTGGCTAGGGTTTATTGGCTGTGTGTTATGCCTAAGTGTGGGTTTCTGGTGGTAACAAGGAGGATGTACACTTTTGTGACTACCTGGTTTTGCCAGGGCGTCACATGTGAGTTTTGTGTTGGACTTCCAAGGAGGATGGCGTTTTGTACCTGAGATATTTGTACAACCTCTGTGACTACCTGGTTTTGCCAGGGCGTCACAAAAGCACTGAAAGTACCGATATGCTTGTAGGAGGTGATCAGGTTACTCTCACATCTACGGTGTTTACATATCTGATGTGTCTTGTCCCTAATGTACTGTTAATTTGGTTATGGTTTATAAAGCAATAATGGGAAGTGCTGCTGCTGCTAGAGAATGCGGACTGGCGATGTAGCATAGCCGGGGTAGTGCAGCTGTTGTCGCCACCCAGCAGTCGATAGCTTTATATGTTTTATTGTATACTGTTTTACTGCATAATGTGTATTTTATAGTCATGGTTGTAGCACCCTGCCCCAGACTCAGCGTAGTATCCCCATGCATTCCCGCTCCCAGGTCCTAGCAGGGGCACCCTCCTTCTCATGTAGCCAGTCCCAGTGCGATATTCCCTCACTTCCCCGCTCCTAGGTTCCGGCAGGGGCATCCTCCCTCTTACCTGCCTGGCAGGTCCACAGCCTCCTCTCCTTCCACGGTGTCTTCCGCGTCCTCCGTCTGCTTTCAGGCCACACTCCGGCATGCTGTGAATGCCCGTAGGGAGCACGGGCAGCCCATTACCTGGAAGTGATCCCAGAAGTCACCTATTGCTAAAAGTTATTTAAGACCACCTCCCCCTACAGACAGCAGCTGAGCAATGTTGCCTGTTAGTGCGTTGCTAGTTCTCAGGTGCCTGTACATTACTGTGTCTAGCCCTGCTGTTGTGTCCTAATGCCAGTATCATGTTCCTAACCTCTGTCTCACCTCCGTGCCGCCACGTCTGAGCCATCACCATAGTACCGCCACATCTAAGCCGTTGTCAAAGTGTCTCCACGTCTGAGCCATCACCACAGTGCTGACACGTCTAAGCGATCTTCACAGTGTCGTCATGTTTGAGTCACCACAGTGCCGTCTTGTCTGTCCTGTCTTTCCAGTGCCATCACATTTGAGTCATCAACTCTGTGCAGCCATATCTGTGCATGGTGCGAATTCCTTTAGCGGTCATACATACATATATACATATATACAGTTAGGTCCAGAAATATTTGGACAGTGACACAAGTTTTGTTATTTTAGCTGTTTACAAAAACATGTTCAGAAATGCAATTATATATATAATATGGGCTGAAAGTGCACACTCCCAGCTGCTATAGACAGAATGGACCGAGGAATAGAAGCTGTAATCTTTGGTGTCCGGATGAAGAATCCTCCATATGTCCACCAATCTCAGACCATGCATGTGCTTTTTGACCCTTTGTATGACTGAGGCCGGATAGGACGACTTACCCGAGGACACATCGAGGGCCGGGTTCATTGGTAGATTAAAATCGCCTCCTAATATCACCGGAGAGGAGTCCGCAAAATCTTCCAGAATTTTCCTCCCGTCTGCACAGAATCTGTCCTGCCCCTGGTTAGGAAAGTACAGTTAGGTCCAGAAATATTTGGGCAGTGACACAAGTTTTGTTATTTTAGCTGTTTACAAAAACATGTTCAGAAATGCAATTATATATATAATATGGGCTGAAAGTGCACACTCCCAGCTGCAATATGAGAGTTTTCACATCCAAATCGGAGAAAGGGTTTAGGAATCAAAGCTCTGTAATGCATAGCCTCCTCTTTTTCAAGGGACCAAAAGTAATTGGACAAGGGACTCTAAGGGCTGCAATTAACTCTGAAGGCGTCTCACTCGTTAACCTGTAATCAATGAAGTAGTTAAAAGGTCTGGGGTTGATTACAGGTGTGTGGTTTTGCATTTGGAAGCTGTTGCTGTGACCAGACAACATGCGGTCTAAGGAACTCTCAATTGAGGTGAAGCAGAACATCCTGAGGCTGAAAAAAAAGAAAAAATCTATCAGAGAGATAGCAGACATGCTTGGAGTAGCAAAATCAACAGTCGGGTACATTCTGAGAAAAAAGGAATTGACTGGTGAGCTTGGGAACTCAAAAAGGCCTGGGCGTCCACGGATGACAACAGTGGTGGATGATCGCCGCATACTTTCTTTGGTGAAGAAGAACCCATTAACAACATCAACTGATGTCCAGAACACTCTCAGGGAAGTAGGTGTATCTGTCTCTAAGTCAACTGTAAAGAGAAGACTCCATGAAAGTAAATACAAAGGGTTCACATCTAGATGCAAACCATTCATCAATTCCAAAAATAGACAGGCCAGAGTTAAATTTGCTGAAAAACACCTCATGAAGCCAGCTCAGTTCTGGAAAAGTATTCTATGGACAGATGAGACAAAGATCAACCTGTACCAGAATGATGGGAAGAAAAAAGTTTGGAGAAGAAAGGGAACGGCACATGATCCCAGACACACCACATCCTCTGTAAAACATGGTGGAGGCAACGTGATGGCATGGGCATGCATGGCTTTCAATGGCACTGGGTCACTTGTGTTTATTGATGACATAACAGCAGACAAGAGTAGCCGGATGAATTCTGAAGTGTACCGGGATATACTTTCAGCCCAGATTCAGCCAAATGCCGCAAAGTTGATCGGACGGCGCTTCATAGTACAGATGGACAATGACCCCAAGCATACAGCCAAAGCTACCCAGGAGTTCATGAGTGCAAAAAAGTGGAACATTCTGCAATGGCCAAGTCAATCGCCAGATCTTAACCCAATTGAGCATGCATTTCACTTGCTAAAATCCAGACTTAAGACGGAAAGACCCACAAACAAGCAAGACCTGAAGGCTGCAGCTGTAAAGGCCTGGCAAAGCATTAAGAAGGAGGAAACCCAGCGTTTGGTGATGTCCATGGGTTCAAGACTTAAGGCAGTGATTGCCTCCAAAGGATTCGCAACAAAATATTGAAAATAAAAATATTTTGTTTGGGTTTGGTTTATTTGTCCAATTACTTTTGAACTCCTAAAATGTGGAGTGTTTGTAAAGAAATGTGTACAATTCCTGCAATTTCTATCAGATATTTTTGTTCAAACCTTCAAATTAAACGTTACAATCTGCACTTCAATTCTGTTGTAGAGGTTTCATTTCAAATCCAATGTGGTGGCATGCAGAGCCCAACTCGCGAAAATTGTGTCACTGTCCAAATATTTCTGGACCTAACTGTACATACACTCAGCTTTTTATATTAGATTTTGTTTGTCTTTTGCATCACTTGTATGGCCTTACTAATATGTACATTTTTTCACACAAGTTGAACTGATGAAGGTCTGAGTGAAGACCGAAACGTACTCCTGCCATGCCACCAATTCACGCAGTGTCAGATGCGGCAGCACGCTGAACTGATGAAAGTCTGAGTCAAGACTGAAACCTTTCGCCCACAACTGGATTCACTGCGGTGTTTAATAAAAAGCAAATCTGCTCATCAGTGTATATTACTTACTCCTCACTAAGGTATTCTTCTTAAGTTCAAAGGTATCTCATTTTTTCAAGCTTACTTCGTCTTTCCATGAAAATGGGCTTGACTATGTAAATCATTTGTTAGTATGCAATTCGATTGCTTTTAACAAAGCTTTTAGATTAATCTTTAGGAAAGAACAGATACTTGAAATCTAATGGCAGATTTAATTTGAACTGAATGGATCACCACTTAATTAACAAGCATCTTCTTTCCAGCTCTGAGCTAAATTATTAGCATTAATAAACTAAAGCATTACTAAAGCATTAATTATACCTCTCTCTAGACATGTCTCTTTCTCATTTTTGTAAATATTTTCTTAACTCTTGTAGAAGGGTGTCCATGCCCTACAATCCCCCTGAAGAGTATGTCATGGTTAATATATTCTATGTGCATTTATGTGAAATGTTATTTATATCCGTGCCTTCGGGTGCAATGTTTGCCAGCCACCACTAGGTGTCACCGGTCCCAGGTCCCTTAGTTATAGGGGGATAGCTTAGGGCTGAGGTGAAGTGGCAGGGCTGAGGGAGTTAAAACGGAAGAGGCCAGCCCACAATAGGGAAAATGCAGTAAGAACTTCCTAGTTTTAGTCAGATAGGGACACAAGAAAGTAGAGTGCAGAAGCTGTACCTGTGGAAGGTATAGCAAGTGGATGTCCAGTGTTAATTTGGCCAGACCCTCAGGGTCTCACCAGAAAGTCCAGAGCAAGTGGGAAAGAAACTCTTCAGTAGCCGGGGTCAGAGTACAGCACTGCCCATCTCCAGAAGTAGTGGTCCTTGGCTCTAAGGCCACTTTCACATTTCATTTTTATCCTCATTTAGTGGTCCCATCAGAGCTTCCATCTGAACCCCCCCCCCCTGCAAAACGTGGTTCGGACATATGTGCCATCAGGGGCATTGACTATACTGGAGCAGATGGACTTTTTGTGTGCTTTGTCGTGCACCATTTTTAGGAGTATACGCCTATTGGAGACACACACCCATAGTGCATCTGGCTGTCTGCCTTCAGTAAGCGTATACTCCCTAAAATGGTGCACACGGTGGCTCTGTCTACACCATTATGGTCAATGGCTGCATCGCATATGTCCGAAATCCGGAAGCCCCAATGGTACCTCTGAACAGGGATAGGAATGCAGTGTGAAAGCAGCCTAATTGGACTTCTGGGAAGGGACTGACTCCAATATGACCGGTCTCGGCGTGAGGTAACATAGGCCTGGGCAAATGGGTTGGCATGAAGACAGTGGTAAAGGAACTCCGTCCGGTGGTGAAACGAATCCCTGTGAGAGGGGACACAGTTATATCCATATGGGACTCAATGAATTCATCATCTGGTACTGTGTTGTTGCCGGGAGAGAAAGACAGTCCTAAAGTAGCTGGAGTGATGTACAAGATGGAGCAGTCTGTAGCAAAATGTGAAAAGAAACTAAACTGTAACAAGCCTGTAATGTTGAAGCTACGTGCCCACAGTGAATGGGATGCAAGTGCACTGTATGAGTTCTTTATTAAAGAAGTGTTGAAGGTTATACTGGACTCCGTGTCTGAATTAACTCCGAAGAAATGGGGTCTTGGTGTCTCTTGTTGCACTGTGGAGTTGGCCAGGGTGCATCCCAGAAGAGAAGCACTGCCTGAAAGTGTGCCGCCCCGTGCCAGCAGCCGCCGCTGCTCAGATCCGGACCTTCAGGGGTGGTGGCTCGAGGGTCTCCGGACCCGGGGGTCTCGCGGACACGCCGAATAAAATGGGGGACGTAGATGTATGGGCTAGGTTATAATAGGTTTGTGACGCCACCCACGGTGTGTGGTGAGGTGGGACACCACCGCTGCTGTTACGGGGCACCCGGGGGAGATGTTGTGCAGCAAGTTGTTAACCCCTCCGTGGGCAGGGATGGTGGCCCCGGGACCCGGTTGTTGCATGCAGGGGATAGCGACCCCAGGGGGTGCTGGTGTACTCACAGTTAGAAACACACATGTCTCTGGTAAACCAAGGTGGTGGTGGCCGGTGCCGCGGCCGGTTGCCTTCTGGTCACCCACCCGGCTGGTGGTCTCTATCCTTGTCCTGCACTGCTTTAAGTAGAAAAGACTTCCTAGTGTGAAACGTAGGAGTCCGCTCCAGGCTGAATGTGGCCTAAGGAGCCGTGCCCGCAGACGCTGGCCCGTGGTATCTATGGGCCTTGGCGGTGACCTCTTATCCCTAATCGGTGGGCTGTTGACTTTTATGAGGGACTTTGGGTGGGACAGAACCTCTAGTCCTGGCCTCAATCGGTTAATTAACCAGCTCCAGTCGATTCTGGCTTCTGGCTTCAGGGTCCGAGTACCCCCCCTTTGTGCTACGGTTTCCGGGTCGGTTCCCCGCGTCAGATAGGCGAGCTACAACCCTGTCCCAGCCAACCTCGGTTCCACGGAGCCGTCTTCCCATCTCCTGCTGAGACCACCGTCTGCCTCCTAGCCAGTGGCCCCAGGGCTCCTACCCTGGTACCTGTCAGTTTACTTCAGGCCTGACCTGCACTACTGAACTCCAAGACTAGACTGACTGTTTTCCCGCCCAGGGCTGTCTAAACCCCTGGGTGGGCGTGTACCAACTGCCTGGCCACGCCCACTGGTGTGTCTATCTGTCCCTAAGGGGGTGACTAGGGTTTAATGGTTGGCTGTGTGTTTCCTAATGAGGGAACGGTGTAATGCAGGGGCCTATTTGTGACTACCTGGTTTTGACAGGGCGTCACAAGCACATGTGTGACGCCCTGGACTAATCAGGTAGTCCCAGGTAGTCACACACACATCACCCCCTCCCCGATCAGGTGACAGCAGCAACCAAAAACCCTTGTCACCACCCTCCAGGTTTTATGTCCACACCAGGGGGGCGGAGCCAGGCGGTTGGCTCCGCCCACCGATGAATTCACAGGCCTGAAGGCGGGAAAAGACACACTAGTTGACACAAGTGGTAGTGTAGTGGAGAGAGAAGTCAAGTTCAAGGGCAGTCCTGTGCCCAGACCTGCCAACAGGCTACCCCGGTGGCTGGGTCGGAGCCCAGTCACCTTTGGCAAGGAGGCAGACGGTGGTGGCCGCCTGCAGGAGCTGGGATTACAGCCAGTGGAACCGTAGGGACCGGGGTCGGACGGTGGCCCGCCGGTACCGAACCGGGGAACCGATTGGAAACCTGAGCACCAGGAGGGGTAGTCAGACCCAGTACAAAGCCCTGAACCGACAGGGCCGAGTCAAATCAACTGATTGCGGACTGGACTTTAGGACCTATCCCACACAAGACCCGTTAGTTGCAATAGTTATAATTGAGAACTATGAAATATATCACATTTGTCAACGTCTAGAGGATTTCAATATTATAAGAAAACCCGAGCTGAAGGCTAAATAATAAGATGAACACAAAGGCAACCACATGTTAGAATTCAGTTAGTAGGATCATCTGATCTCATGTAACGCCTTGGCGGTATTGATTCCATGGATTCCACTACCGGAAATATTTAGGGAAATTATTGTTAATAGTGGCATAATGGTTCTCAAAATTGTTGTGTTGGGCTAATGCTTCAATAAGTTGTGTAATAGATGGAGGGAGGGGATTTTTCCAGTTGGCTGCAATAAGGGATCTGGTGGTGAGGAAGATGTGGATAAAAACAAATTTGAAGGATGGATCAATCTGGTCAAGGTCTTGAGAGAGGAGAGCTAATTGAGGGGTAATAACTATGTTGGAATGGGTGATTTGATTAATTAGTTTGGATATTTCTATCCAGAGGTTTTTTAATATTGGGCAATCCCAGAAAATGTGCAGTAGGCTACCGGTGCCATTACAGTTTCTCCAGCATGAGGAGGAGTTGTTTTTATTAATTTGGTGGAGCCTGAGTGGAGTAAAATACCATCGGGTGAGAAGTTTGTAGTGGGATTCTAAAAGAGAAGAGCAAATAGTTGAGGAATTTGTTGCTTTTAAACCGATCTGCCAATTCTCTTCAGAAAAGGATTGTTTTAGGTCCTTCTCCCAATCCAGCATGTATTTCAGTTTCTCGAAATGTAGATCTTCTATTAAATGTTGATATATTTTTTGGTTTTTCCAAATAGGCACACTATTTGGGTTGCAGAATAATGTATCAATTATCTCTGGGAGGGGATTGTTATTATTAAGGATTTTACGCAGGGATTCTCTGATGGAAATAAGAGTTTTAAAATCTGAGTCGGGTATTTTATGCTTAATTTTAATATCCAGAAAAGAGATAAAATCCAAACCATCATGAATGTCGCTTATTTTGTTTAGTTTTGAGTTGTGCCATGAGGTCGGTATCTTCTGGTTTGCGATAATAGCTAGGAGTTGAGACTAAAGTTTCTAATTTGGTTATATTTGTTTATTTTAGGAGTTTTGTTAGCAAGGTGTTTCCATGCCTGTATAGAGAGGCCCTCAACGTGGGGGGATCAGGTGAAGGGAGAGATGGGTTGAAAAGATGGGATAAAATAAGATGTTTAAGGGGATGATTGTTGTTAAAAAATAATTCCAAATCCACCCAGGAAATGTGTATGAGTCTCCCACCCAACGTTGGCTTTGTTTGATTAAATTAGCATTGTAATATCCTAATAAACTTGGAACACCAATCCCACCCCTCACCTTATGTTTGGTTAGAATAGTTTTGGAGACCCTTGCCCTCTTACCACCCCAAATGAAGTCGTTTATTGTTTTTTGTAGCTTGTTTATGATCTTGATAGGGATATGGAGAGGAATGGATCTAAATAAGTAGAGTATTTTGGGTAGGATCATCATTTTAAGAGTAACTATTCTCCCCAGCCATGAGAGTTCTGATCTTAAGAAAGTTTTAAAGTCTATTGTAATGCTATTATTTAGTCGATCAGTGTTGACATCCACTATGTCAACTATCCGCTAGTGACACTTTGCGCGGGCACGAGGTTATGGGCGGCGCTGTGAGTGTCATCAGCAAGTGCCGCCCATAACCTCGTGACCGCACTTTCCCCTCTTCCTCCAGCGTTCTGCGCAAACGCTCGCTGGCCAGATGACCGGACGTCACCTCCTTCCCATCCTGCTCAGCAGCAGGAAATAGATGGGAGGCGCGGACGGAGCAGTCGGTGCCCGCGCAAAAGCGTCACCAGCGGTCACTTGTGCACGCAGTGCACGGCACCGCTACAGTAGCACAGCGCATGCGCGGGACCACGGGCGCCCAGGGGCGGCGTCCTGAGGTTTGAAATTCAGCGTTCGGGGGCGGCGTAAATCGGCAGGAGGACAGCAACGTACATCAGGCAGCCCGCCCCCATGGAAGATTTAAGAAATTTGCATACGAAAAGGTACAAGTTTGTAAAGTATTAATTTTGGAATAAAAGGGGCCACAAAAACTATAGGAAGCTTGCTAGAATGCAGCCCAGGAGCTGCAGAGGGGGGAACTTTTAGCTTTATAGCTAAATTTCTGATGACAGGTTCACTTTAATCAATTCTAGAACAGAGGGAGCTGGGTCTGAAAGGGAGAGGATAATGTCATCTGCAAAAAGTCCAATTTTAAGATGTTTGGTTTTTGTAGGGATTCCTTTGGTTTTATCATTGGTTCTGCTAAGTTCAGCTAGGGGTTCAATTGCGAGGACAAACAGGAGAGGGGAGAGAGGACAGCCTTGGCGGGTACCGTTGGTGATACCAAAGGGGGCAGATAACTGGTTATTGGCATATACTCTTGCAGACGGTTTAGAGTATAATGCCATAACCGTATTGATAAAACTGTCCTCGAAGCCAAATTTGGACAGAGTCGCCCTCAGATACTGCCAGTTTATGCTATCAAATGCCTTTTCAGCATCTAGCGCCAGTAGTATGGATGGCGTTTTGCTTTTTTCCATCTGATGAACAAGGTTGATAGTCCTCCTTGTACCATCAGAGGTTTGCCTCCCTTCGACAAAACCAAGTTGATCTTTATCAATAATTTCTGGAATCAACTTTTTGAGTCTGTTGGCAATAATTTTGGCATATATTTTAATGTCTGTATTAATTAAGGAAATGGGTCTGTAATTGCCGACAGACTCAACATCCCCACCGGATTTTGGGATCAAAGAGATCGTTGCTTGTAACATCTCAGTGGGGATAGTCCCCGTCGAGGAGATTTGGTTGAATGTTTTAGTCAGGTATGGGGAAAGGAGGGTGCAAAAGGATTTAAAATAATCATTCGTAAAGCCATCTGGTCTGGGGGCTTTTCCTAATTTTAGGGAGGAAATTGTATTGAAGACTTCAGTTTCAGTGAAGGGAGCATTGAGATTTGCAAGTTTATTGGGGGCTATTGTAGGGAGGTTTATTTTTGACAAAAATGTATTGATCATTTCAGGGGTTGGCTGGGGGGTAAGGGGATCATCTTTTAGGTTATAGAGTTGTTCATAATATCTGGCAAAGGCGTCAACAATATCCTTGGGATGATTCACTAAAATGCCCCTAGTGTTTTTTATTGAGTTGATCCTTTGTTTAACTCTAATTGCTTTTAATTTCTGGGCCATTAATCTAGTTGGCTTGTTAATAGAGGAATAATATTTCATTTTTGAGTAATAAAGGTGACGGTCAAACTCGTCAAAGAGTAACCCTTTCAGTTGGATTCTAAGGTCCAATAGATCCTTATGAATTCTCGCCGATGGGGTATGTAGATTTTGTTGGGCTTTTTCTTTTTGGTTGATTGCGTTTTGGATCAGGTCAATTTTTTTCTCCTCTCTTTCTTGTGGAATGCAGATAGTTTTATTAGCTCTCCTCTCATGACAGCTTTATGGGCGTTCCAAATTGTAGTGGGACATAGGGATTTGTGATTATTCTCGTCAAAATAGTTTTTAATAGATTGTTCAACTTGGGTTTTATATGAGGGAAGGTTGATTAGGGAAGGGCTACATTTCCATAGAAGATTCCTTTGGGCCTGTGAATTAAATTGTATTTCACACATAACCGGGGAGTTGTCTGAGAAGGTTTTCTTGAGGATTGTAGTGTTTTTAAATTTGGAAATGGTAAAAGAGGTGGTGAGGATCAAATCAATGCGAGAGAAGATCTTATAAGTATCCGAGTAGTAGGTGAATTCTTTCGAAGTGGAGTTAAAACTTCTAAATGTATTGATGAATTCGTGTGCTAGCAGCCAATGCTTTAGAGAATGTTTAAAGAGTCTGGAATGCGCAGTGGAATCCATAAATCGGTCTGGAACTAGGTTGAAGTCTCTCAGTAAGAGTATATCACCTAATTTTATTTTTTCTATGGTGCTAATAACCCTCTTGAGAAAGCCGATCTGGCCAAAGTTGGGGGCATACATGTTAGCGATGGTACACAGGTTGTTATTTATCACACATGTGAGAATATGGAATCTACCCTGCTCATCCTTTGCTTCATTGACAAACTGAAATGAAACTGTGTTTTTAACCAAAGTTGATACTCCTGCTTTCTTTTTTTTCATTGAGTGCGTAGAACACGTGGGGAAAATCTTTGTGTTCGAACCTAGGGTGATCAAGTTTTGTGAATTTGGTTTCTTGCAGACATATAATGTCTGCAGCTGTTCTTTTTATGTCTCTCCAGACAAGAAACCTCCTTCTTGGGCAATTAAGACCTCTGACGTTGTAGCTTAATAACTTAGTGGACATTGGATAAAGATCAATTAATGTGCAATTCAGTAAACCAACAACAATAAAAGGGGGAAACAATACACTATCCTATAATATAAAAACTACTATTTCTGGGGGGCGTGGCTTGCTGATGGCCGAGTGAGCTGCACTTGCTGGGAGCTCTGTCCTGAACTTCCCCCATTAGCCTCTATTAGAGCACATTAACATCTCCCTGCTTATGGGCAGATCCAGGAAAGTCACCCGACACCGAGGTGAGATAAAGGAGACAGTGAGCAGCATGGATCGTTTCCTCAGCCAGAGCACCTCAGCAGCCGTCAGGAACACTAGATCAATGATGGCGTCTGCCTCCCTCATGGAAAACTCACAGCCCCGGGAAAGTCAAACACAGACACAGCAGGACCCGGGGAAATCACAGCAGGACTTCTCCAGCGAGGAGGACAATGAGGGAGATCTGCCTAATCTACATGAGATAAGTAAATCTATCAAGGCTTTGCCTACAAAAAAAGATTTGGACAGATTTGCTAGCAGGCTTGAGAATACTTATAAGAAAGAGCTGCAGGCACTGAAATCTGAATTCACATACAGGGTAGAGGAAGTGGAGAAGTCCCAGGAAGCCATCACTGCTGAGTTGTCCCTACAAAGGAAAATATTACTTAGCCACTCAGCAAAGATTGATGAGCTCACTTCAGGGCAAGAGGACTTAGAGAACCGCAATCGGCGAAATAATGTCCGTATCCGTGGCATTCCTGAAAGTATTGGCACGCCTGAACTGGAGGCCATGGCACAGAAGCTCTTTGCTCAAATTCTGGGAGAACAAAGCTCTGGGCCGATTGAGTTAGACCGCATACATAGGGCCCTGGGTCCCAAATCCCCTCCAGATTCACGTCCAAGCGACATAATATGTAGAGTCCACTTTTATAAGGTAAAAGACTCCATCATGTCCGCGGTGCGGCAGGCAGGATCCATCAACTACCAGGGGTCCCAGGTCCAGATATTACCGGATCTGGCTAGACGCACTCTGCAGCTGCGAAGAGCATTAAAACCCCTGCTCCAGCACCTCCAGGACAGAAACATTCCATATAGATGGGGTTTCCCCTTCCAGCTGACAGCGCATAAGGATGGGAAATCAGCAATCTTTCGCAAACTCGGAGATCTGGCTAAGTTCTTGGGGACTTTCGAGCTTCCTATGGTAGCACTGCCGGATTGGCCCTCAGGCCCCCAACTCCCTGTGGAACCCCCAGTATGGCAGCCAGTCCGTCGCCATGGGAGACAAAGAGGTCCTGACAAGAGCAATCCGCCAGGGTAGCGGTCCTGTGTAGCACCCCTGTTTCCTACTGGGGATAACCTTCATGGGCCCTTCCGGCATGATAGCCAATTATCCCTGGAGCCACAGGGGAGGGCCTTACCATGAAACTGCATCAAAGGCATCGTTGCAAGTTACTGTGATTTGTTGAAAGTCTTTCTCCTGTCACCTAATATTGCTTCTTTCCAGACTAGCATTGTGTTATTTCACAGGTGTTATCAGAGGTTCTGACATTGGGTCAAGTACCACTTAAACCTCATAGGAGGAAGCAGTAAACTGTTTGTGTTATAGATCCACTTGGATCCTCCACCTGGTGGACCTGGTTTGGAGTGTCTTCCCCTAGCCTTTACTGACTGGACCCTGTGGGGCTGGACCATCTAGAGGCGAAGATTTGGGCCTTTTGAGAAATAAGCCCGGGAGACCCATGTGATTTTCTTGTTTTTTACAATTACTAGAATCTTGTCCCTGATCTGAACACTTTGCTCACCTACCGGGAATGCTGATTGGGGTCAATGCCTAGAATAATAGCCTGTTATGATGTTTACTTTTCTTTAGATGATAAAGTTTTAGCGGGAGCATATAGTTAGTGCGCTTTATAATGATATATCATATTGTATTAGAGGCGGGGGGTAAGGAACGGACTCGCTGCCGTTCTTGGCTTCCTCTAACCCCCCTTAGTGCAAATGGCAATCCATTGCCATGGACATTTTGCACCACTTAATACTAGGGTTCCTTACCCACCTTTTAGGTCCTTTGACCTAAACCTTGCTCTTTCTTTTCTCTGTCTTTCTTTCTTCTCTATCCTTCCCTCTCACCTGACTGGACCAGCCCCCAGATACCACATCATGCTTCCAGCTGACCTGCATTATGGATAGTGTCAAGTTTTGCTCCTTCAACGTTAAAGGTTTGAATGTCCCTGAAAAAAGAAAACAGATAGCATATTCCTGTCATAAGCAACGGGTGGCCATCTTGATGCTTCAGGAAACTCACTTTAGGTCAGATGCAATTCCTAAGTGTTCCTCGGCTTACTACCCGATTTGGCACCATAGCTCGAATCCTGATGCTAAGTCTAAGGGGGTTTCCGTGGCATTTCATAGGTCCTTCATACCAGAGGTGTTAGACTCCTGTATCGACCCCAAGGGAAGATATATTTTCTTAAAGCTTTCTTGGAAAAACAATATCTTTGTTATTGCTAACATGTACAGTTAGGTCCAGAAATATTTGGACAGTGACACAATTTTCGCGAGTTGGGCTCTGCATGCCACCACATTGGATTTGAAATGAAACCTCTACAACAGAATTCAAGTGCAGATTGTAACGTTTAATTTGAAGGTTTGAACAAAAATATCTGATAGAAATTGCAGGAATTGTACACATTTCTTTACAAACACTCCACATTTTAGGAGGTCAAAAGTAATTGGACAAATAAACCAAACCCAAACAAAATATTTTTATTTTCAATATTTTGTTGCGAATCCTTTGGAGGCAATCACTGCCTTAAGTCTTGAACCCATGGACATCACCAAACGCTGGGTTTCCTCCTTCTTAATGCTTTGCCAGGCCTTTACAGCCGCAGCCTTCAGGTCTTGCTTGTTTGTGGGTCTTTCCGTCTTAAGTCTGGATTTTAGCAAGTGAAATGCATGCTCAATTGGGTTAAGATCTGGCGATTGACTTGGCCATTGCAGAATGTTCCACTTTTTTGCACTCATGAACTCCTGGGTAGCTTTGGCTGTATGCTTGGGGTCATTGTCCATCTGTACTATGAAGCGCCGTCCGATCAACTTTGCGGCATTTGGCTGAATCTGGGCTGAAAGTATATCCCGGTACACTTCAGAATTCATCCGGCTACTCTTGTCTGCTGTTATGTCATCAATAAACACAAGTGACCCAGTGCCATTGAAAGCCATGCATGCCCATGCCATCACGTTGCCTCCACCATGTTTTACAGAGGATGTGGTGTGTCTGGGATCATGTGCCGTTCCCTTTCTTCTCCAAACTTTTTTCTTCCCATCATTCTGGTACAGGTTGATCTTTGTCTCATCTGTCCATAGAATACTTTTCCAGAACTGAGCTGGCTTCATGAGGTGTTTTTCAGCAAATTTAACTCTGGCCTGTCTATTTTTGGAATTGATGAATGGTTTGCATCTAGATGTGAACCCTTTGTATTTACTTTCATGGAGTCTTCTCTTTACAGTTGACTTAGAGACAGATACACCTACTTCCCTGAGAGTGTTCTGGACATCAGTTGATGTTGTTAATGGGTTCTTCTTCACCAAAGAAAGTATGCGGCGATCATCCACCACTGTTGTCATCCGTGGACGCCCAGGCCTTTTTGAGTTCCCAAGCTCACCAGTCAATTCCTTTTTTCTCAGAATGTACCCGACTGTTGATTTTGCTACTCCAAGCATGTCTGCTATCTCTCTGATGGATTTTTTCTTTTTTTTCAGCCTCAGGATGTTCTGCTTCACCTCAATTGAGAGTTCCTTAGACCGCATGTTGTCTGGTCACAGCAACAGCTTCCAAATGCAAAACCACACACCTGTAATCAACCCCAGACCTTTTAACTACTTCATTGATTACAGGTTAACGAGTGAGACGCCTTCAGAGTTAATTGCAGCCCTTAGAGTCCCTTGTCCAATTACTTTTGGTCCCTTGAAAAAGAGGAGGCTATGCATTACAGAGCTATGATTCCTAAACCCTTTCTCCGATTTGGATGTGAAAACTCTCATATTGCAGCTGGGAGTGTGCACTTTCAGCCCATATTATATATATAATTGCATTTCTGAACATGTTTTTGTAAACAGCTAAAATAACAAAACTTGTGTCACTGCCCAAATATTTCTGGACCTAACTGTACTTTCCTAACCAGGGGCAGGACAGATTCTGTGCAGACGGGAGGAAAATTCTGGAAGATTTTGCGGACTCCTCTCCGGTGATATTAGGAGGCGATTTTAATCTACCAATGAACCCGGCCCTCGATGTGTCCTCGGGTAAGTCGTCCTATCCGGCCTCAGTCATACAAAGGGTCAAAAAGCACATGCATGGTCTGAGATTGGTGGACATATGGAGGATTCTTCATCCGGACACCAAAGATTACAGCTTCTATTCCTCGGTCCATTCTGTCTATAGCAGAATTGACTCCTTCCACATTTCTCATGCCCTCCTAGACATGACAGTAGAAGCGACCATAGGTAATATAATATGGTCAGACCACGCTCCCATTTACTTATCGATTCAGTTAGGGCCTCGTGTCAAATCAAATTTCACCTGGCGACTGAATGAAAATCTATTACAGGATCAGTTATGCAAAGCGGACCTTACCCAGTCAATTCATAACTATATTAGAGATCATGAATGTGATACCACTTCTCCTGCAATCCAGTGGGAATCACTGAAATGTGTATTAAGGGGCATTTTGATCTCACATGGTACCCGCCTGAAAAAAGAAAGAGCCATTGAAATAACGCAGTTATCTAACCAGATTGCCTCACTAGAAAGCAAACACAAACGGGACTCATCTCCTACAACCTACGCACAACTCTCTACAACCAGACATAAATTACTAGAGGTATTAGACCAGAAATCCAGGGGCTTAAGAGAACATCTCAAAAGCCGCTTTTATCAACTGGGCAATAGAAGTGGGAAGCTTCTTGCAAGGGCCCTCCATCCCCGCTCCATGAATACTTACATCCCTTTCATAAAAGACCCAGGAAGTGATGGTCATTTGCATAGCAACCAGGACATTTTAGCAGGCTTCCGCACATACTACAAGGCGCTTTATGATATTAGGGGACAATCGGGACACATAGCGCCATATGGGACTCAAGATGATGTTAAAGCTTACCTGAAATCCCATAATCTCCCTTCCATCTCAAATGATACCTTACTGGAGCTGGAAGAGGACTTCTCCCTGGAGGAGGTCAATGCGGTAGTCTCAGATTTGAAGTCAGGGAAAAGCCCAGGTCCAGACGGGTTCTCAGCGGGTTTCTATAAACAATTTTCAGAACTTCTAAATCCTCTGTTCCTATCGGTCTGTAGATATATATCTGCAGGGGGTGCGTTCCCTCCCCAGGCGTTGATGGCCCACATCACAGTTATACCAAAACCAGGGAAGGACGCATCTCTTTGCTGCAACTATAGACCGATCTCGCTCATAAATCTAGATATCAAGCTTTATTCTAAAATGATATCAAATAGGTTACGAGACCTTCTTCCCAGACTGGTAAATCCAGACCAGGTGGGTTTCGTGCCCAGGAGAGAAGCCAGGGACAACACCCTGAGGACCATCTCCCTGATTGACGGCGCAAGACGTCACGGGATCCCCATGTGCATCCTGTCGGTAGATGCAGAGAAGGCGTTTGACAGGGTGCACTGGGGTTTCATGTTTCAGGTCCTTAAAAACATAGGGTTGGGAGAGCACATGATGAACAGAGTTACAGCACTCTACTCTTCGCCCACAGCACAAATCAAAATAAATGGCTCCCTCTCAGATTCCTTTACAATATGTAATGGAACAAGACAAGGGTGCCCCCTTTCCCCATTATTATATATTCTGACCATGGAACATCTGGCGGTGGCATTGAGGAGCAATATATCAATTAAAGGGGTTACATTTCACAAACAGGACCATAAATTAGCTTTATTCGCAGATGATCTGCTCCTGTACGTTACCTCTCCACTCATTAGTCTACCCAACATAATGGCTGAATTGCGGAGGTTCGGATCTCTGAGTAATTTTAAAATAAATACTCATAAATCCGAAATACTGAATATATCTCTTCCTCCAATGCTGGTGACTCAGCTCAAAGCCTCTCTCCCCTTCAAATGGCAGGTGGATTCATTGACATACCTAGGAATTAAACTAACGGCAGATCCCCTTGACCTCTTTAAATCAAATCACCGCCACATTTCCAGGAAGTTAGAATTAGACCTCAATAACTGGAACAAACTCCAGCTTTCATGGTTTGGGAGGATAAATGCGATCAAAATGGACCTGTTACCGAAGCTGCTTTATTACTTCCAAACCATCCCCTTAGTATTGCCGGCCTCTTTTTTCTCACGTCTGAAATCTAGCATAACCAAATTTGTCTGGGCACATAAACGCCCACGTATTTCCCACAAAATATTGAGTAGATCAAGGGATATGGGAGGAACTGGACTCCCTAATCTCCTTTTGTATAGCTACGCCTCTTTAGGGACGTGCGTTCTGGATCTATTTAACTCAGGTGAAACGAAAAGATGGGTGGAAGCCGAAAGCGCGCAATCTGATGTTGATCCGAAGGTAGTTATTTGGACCAGAGCACCACCCAGCTCCAGCTCTATCACAGTACCCTTTATCACAAAGCAATTGCGGAATTTTATGTCCCGAGGTAATAAATATCTTGACTTGTCCTCCATTCCAGGCCCATTGACACCGGTCCATAGTAATTCAGATTTTCAGGCGGGTTTCCATAGATCAATATTCCTCCATAAAAGGAAGAGTGACCATCCTATTATTCGTGACTTTATCTCAGACACAGGTATTAAACCCCTAGATAATTACTCTTCAGATATCAACAAATCTCAAGATATGTGGTTCTTCTTCGAACAGCTGAAAAGTTTTATAGTGTCTATGGCTAGGAGGGTAGACATCTATAGGGCACTCACACCCTTTGAGGCCCTTTGCCTAGCGAAGGATCCTCCAGGCCATACCATTTCGACCTTGTATGACTTGTTTCTCAGATGCAGAGGTGCGAGGGACGGCTTGCCTGGGTACTTTGGGAAATGGGAGAGAGAGTGGGGGAGGTCATTCTCGGCTGAGGAGCGGACCAAAATCCTTCTCTTTATTGGTAAAACTTCGCTGAATGTGATATCACAGGAAAGGTGCTACAAGATTCTATCTAGGTGGTATAGGTGTCCTGTGAGTATCCATGCTGCCTTTCCATCAGCCTCTGATGTGTGCTGGAGATGCCAAAAGGAGAGGGGAACCCTCACTCATATCTGGTGGTCATGTCCCCCGGTGAGATCATTCTGGGAGAGCATTTTCCAGTTACTCAACAAACTTTCCTTGAGGCAGATCCGGCCCACAAAAGAGTTAGCTCTCCTGTCCCTCGGGAATGTTTCTGCTTCAGGGTTTAGGAAAGGTTTATTAAGACATTTTTTAACAGCTGCCAGAAACCTAATTCCAAGATATTGGAAGCAAACTAGAATCCCATCACGGGATGAATTCATAGCAGAGTGCAACGAGATCTTCAGGATGGAGACCTTGATAGGTCAGACACTCGGCAACAAGGACAAAGTTGATGCTACGTGGGCCCCGTGGATCATGTTCAGGGACTCACCGGATATGGGTCTATGGATTCACGGGGGGGCAGGTATGTAGGTAATTTTCCATTCTCTTATTTCTGTACCTAGAAGGTTAGCCTTGAAAATGTGGTTTTGATGTAGGAGGGCGCGTCCACTCGGGTGGGAACTCTTTGTACCCTTCCCCTTTCATCTTACTTTCCCACGTTTCTGTTGTCTTTACTGTCTCTAAATTCTTCTTCCACCTCCTCTTCTTTATCTCTTTTTTTTCAACTTGTTCTTCCTATTTCAAACACATACGAATTGTACTTGTTATTTTTGGTCGCCAGTGGCGCAGGTGTAGTCAAAGAACTGTTGTGCTTTTAGCAGCTAGCTTGGATATATACCCTCTGCCTGCGCGCTGTGCAATTGTTTGATTATCTTCTTCTATTCTAATAAACTTTGATTTGAACAAAAACTACTATTTCTTATCAACGAAAATATACTTTTAAGTAAATAGGCTTTAAGACCTAAAGAGGTAACAGCCAGTTATGATAATAACGTATATACAATTACTGGTATTACTAAAGAACTAAAGCAACAAACCGTGCTATGACCATAAGGAGAATGATGTCTCCTAGGAGGGAGTCCGTCTTCCAAGAGACTTCCAGTGAGGCAAATTGTTCATGGAAAGGATATGAGGAGTTTATGAGAAAAAAATACAAAAAAAACCCCACAATCCTTAGCTGATGACTGAAGGTCTTAGTCAAAACAAGTTTTCAAATATACAACATCTGGTTGAATAGAGGATTGGTGAAGAGTATATCCATATGTGGGATGGCAATTCGGCTCAAGGACCATTTGTCCTGTATTCAGCTGTTGTCAGTAGACAAATTAAGCAGGTCATAAAATTTGAGATTTGGTGAATGTGGTAGACCCAGATCCAGCTGTCAGATTGGTGTGGAGCGACTTTGCTTGATCCCATCTTCTTTGTTTAGTGCGGAAATGAAACGGTGGCTATCTTCTGGCTGAAGGAGAGTAATATGTTTGCCATTCATCCATACTAACAAGACCCCCGTTCAGCGAACTGAACTTGAGCCGAACCACGACCGGTTCGCTCATCTCTAGTTATGAGTATAGCGAGTACGAATAGTTAGGTACTCGCTCAACTCTAGCTGTAAGCTATAATCATCAACATTAACAGAAACAAACACTTGAAATGGATATAGTTAGGTACTTGTCGAGGGCAGGGGCCAGCTTCCCCGTCGCGGGGGCTGCTCAGGGAGATCGCGCCCGAATCCGGTGCCTTCTCCTCGGTGGTTCGAGCGGGGCAGGACTCGGAGCTCGAGCAGCGCTCCTTGCCCACGAGTGAAAAGGGGATTTGGGATGGATAGAGTTCGTAATGCCACCCACGGGTTGTGGTGATGGTGGGCACCACCGCTGCTGGTGACGGGGTTCCCGGGAGCGATGGCGGGGAGCAGCTAGGTGTTGACCCCTCCGTGGGTAGGGGCTGTTGGTCCCGGGGCCCGGTGGCTGGTTGGATTCCCATACGATGGGGCTCGCAGGGTGCAGGGTCGCGGTGCAGCACGGCGTGGTGCCGGAATGGCACTGGTGTACTCACTCAGACACAGATGGACAGAGTCTCTGGTAAACCAAACGGCTGGATGGACGGAGCCAGCAGCCGGCTGCAGTGTTTCCCTGGATGGGTTGATGGTGGCTGTCGTTTCCCTGCACCTGTGTTTGTATGTTGACTTCAATGCCTGGGCACCGGTAGTCCGCTCCCCGACATATATGTGCCGGAGGAGCCCCTTTGCCCGCAGAAGCTGGCCCTTTGGATCTCTGACCCTTGGAGGTGGCGCTTATCCGAAATGGTTGGGCTGTTGCCTTTAATCGGGACTTGGTTGGGAATGAACCCCTGAGGTCCAGACCGCAATCAGAGAATTTGACTAGAGGTTGGCTTTAAGCCTAGTCGGGGCCTTAGTACCCTGCTTGGTGCTTGGCTCCAATCGGCTCCCCGGTTCGGTACCAGCGGGCCACCGCCCGACCCTGGTCCTACGGTTCCGCTGACCTTCGCCAACTCCTGCAGATGGCCACCACCGTCTGCCGACCTTGCTGGAAGTCCCGGGTTCTGACCCGGACACACACAGTTCTTACTCCTCACTCCTGCCCAGGACTGGACTCTTTGACCACCACTGGACTAACTGACTAACTGACTAACTGTGTTTTTCCCGCCTCCTGGCTGTGAACTCCTCGGTGGGTGGGGCCAACTGCCTGGCTCCGCCCCACCTGGTGTGGACATCAACCCTGGAGGGTGGCAACAAGGATTTACTGTTTGACTGTGTGACCTGTCCAGGCAAGGGGGTGTATGGTGTTGTGTAGTGACCTGTGACCCTTGGGGTCCAGGGCGTCACATACTCGATTAACTTTACTTACAGCAAATGAAAACCCAAAAATCATTATCTCAGAAAATTAGAATAATTACCACAAAATACCTGCAACGGCTTCCTAAGTGTTTAGAATGCTCTCTTAGGCCCTCTTTACACGCACGTGTCTCCGGTATGTGCTAGGTCCGTGCCCGCATGTACCGGAGACACAGGCACATGTAAACCTATTAAAATCAATGGGTTTATGTGCACCCAGACGGATGCATGTCCGTCTTTCTCCGGCAGCACGGGCGTCACGTGGCCCGCAGACGTACCACACAGAAGTAGTGTGGATGCGGGCCCACATGACATGTGCCAGAGAAACACGCGTGTCATTTTAAAAATAAAAAAAACACAAACTCACCTCCACGAGTCCTGCAGTCTCTGCCGCGGCTGTCCCCTGCATCCGTCCCCCAGTGAATATGAACAACGCAGCTTCTTCACTGAAGGCAGGAAGCAGCATCAGCGGGGCGTGGCCTGTGCCGGACGCTGTCAGTCAGCACCACAGACAGCTCCGGAAGAAAAAGGTAAGGCGGGGCTTTCCGTTCTCCATGTGTTATTACGTATAACACACAGAGAACACACGTAGTGCCATAAACATGGCACACGGAGGGGAACACGCACCCTTGACACATCCGTGAAACACGTGCATGATTTTCACGGACGTGTGAAGGGGGCCTCAGTCTGGTTCAGTAGGCTACACAATCACGGGGAAGACTGCTGACTTGACAGATGTCCAGAAGGCAGTCATTGACATACTCCACAAGCAGTTTAAGGCTACTTTCACACATGCATTTTTTTCCTTCAGTCGCAATTCGCCGTTTTGGAAAACATCGGAATCTGTTAACGGATTCCGCTGCTTCCCATAGACTTGTATGGGCGACAGATTGCGATGGGCAGAAGGAACGCAGCATGTAACATTTTTTGAGCAGCGGAATCCTTATGATTTCGCTGAGCATGCTCTCTCTGGCTCCCTGCACATGTAACCAGGGTACGCATCGGGTTACTAAGCAAAGCCCTTTGCTTAGTTACCCGATATTTATCTTGGCTACGTGTGCAAGGAGCCAGCGATAAGCGGTGTACACTGTAACCAAGGTAAATATTGGGTAACCAAGCAAAATGCTTTGCTTAGTTACCCGATATTTACCCTGGCTACGTGTGCAGGGAGCCCAACACTTCCCTGCTCGGCTCTGCCCCTTCCTGCACTCCACTCCGCATGTACACACACACACACACAGACACACGCACACACACAGACGCACACACACACACACACGCACACACACACACACACACACTCACTCACCTGTCCCCAGCCATGCAGTCCCCGGCACTGACGTCATCAGTGCCATAGCCCCGCTCGGCTCCACCCACCCCGCACTCCGCCCCCCGCACAGATTCTCGGCGACTGAACGATCAGGTGATCACCCGGCGGCCGGCTGCTGTGAGTGATCAGCCAATGACGCAGCAGTGATCGTTCACAATAGTCTGCCACCGGTAAAATTGTAAAGGAAAAAAAAAAGCACATAAGGAAAAAACATCGGGGAGGGGGGAGGACATGGACAAATATAGAAAAAAACATAAATTGAAAACATTGTCCAAAATACTTGAACCATAGTCATAGATTCCCGGGGAAGGGGGGATCAACCCGGAAAGGGGAGACCTATAGGAGAGCTCCTCAACCCGTCAGGGCCAAGAGAGCCCCCTTCTCACTCCCCAATTACCCTCTCAAGGGGGGCAGTCCAATGAGCACGGGCCCGTGCCTAAAGGAGAGAATAAAAATAAAAAACACAAAAAGGAGAAAAACCTCTTCCACTATCTCCAACTAGGGGATCAAACCTCCACCGACCCCTCTGTCCCCCACAGCATTATTGTGGTGACCTCCTTCCCCCAACGCAGGCCGAAGAAGAAAAAAAACAAAAAAAACCCTGTGGGCCGCAATTGGCAAAATGGACAGTCAGAGGTCTGCAGTGAAGAAAGTCCCAATGTCACATATCATACTCTGCCACCGAATCTCTGAAGGCAGAAGGCACATGTATCAACCAGGCTAGGGGATATCATCACAAAAGATTATATGAATAATCAGGTCCATGTTAAGACATTTATACCATAAGGAGTCACCACCAAACCAACATGTTCCTACAAAAAGACCTCCATATTTTTATATATACTGTCAATAAGCATAAACAACCAAATATATCGGTTTCCTAATAAATATGCTTTATTTCATACAATTTTTAATTTTTCATATAATATCATAAGGATGCAAAAAGTGAACAAAGCAAGATACAATGATGTGCACATGTTAAAACTGCAAACTGCAGGGGGGTGTGTCTGAATAAACAGCGTCTGAGGGAAACAGTCATATAACATTGATAATCATCACAACTCTCCATGGATGGAATATGAATACTCGTGTCAATATGTGAGCATGTCAATCACATGTGGGATCGGTAGTAAACATGGCAAATAGACAATCAACAAGTATAATATATAATTTCAAATGACACATATATAAATGCACATATCAATTCCCAAACTTCAAATGACTGCAGCAAAACCACATTTGACAAATAGAGTATGTGTTAACAGACCGCACAATACCAGGGTCTGTCTCACATGGAGGATTGCGGAACCACCTGGGACCATGTACAAGTATAATAACCTATCCAAGTGTCACCGCAGACACCGTGCAGACACACCACCCTGCACCTCGACGCGTTTCGCTATCGCTTCGTCGGGAGGTGCAGGTGTGATGTGTAAGGCTACCTTTTAACCCGGACAAGTAAAACTTACCGTCCTATGGCGGCGCGCTCCGGTGATCAGATGTCCAACCTCCACTGCGACCGGCGTCCAGGAACACAGTGCGCGCATGCGCGCACACTCTGCACCTGATAGGACGCCAGGCATAGGGGAGGAGAGGAGATCAGACCACCGTGCGCGCACAGGACAGAAGCCAGAACCGCCATTTTTAAAAAGGTATGCAAAGAGGGCAAACATGCAATTGCAATTATAAAATAAAATAAGCAATTGTATTTCATTATATTCTTTTCACAAGCATGAGACACTCTGAGAATTCCCAAATCAGGCCAGTTCCTCTTCTCTACAGTAGATTGTTGTGCTTTTCCATATGTCCAAGAAAAAAACAGCCATATCTAAAAAATATATTAAAATAAAATATTAAAACATGTGGTGAACAACAGGCAGCCAGAGATCCAACACCTCTTACCAGGACAGAACCGTGAGCCCAGTCAGTTATTAAATTAAATTAAAAATGGCTTATAACTAATAACATCATTTAGACCTTTGGGTTTAACAGTGTCTAAGATTGTTATCCATCGGGCTTCCTTTTGATGTAATAGATTTTTCATATCTCCTCCTCTTGCCCCAAAGTGGATCTTCTCTATACCCCTAAATTTAAGTAATCGCCAGTTGCAATTGTGCTTATCTTTAAAATGTTTAGGAATATTTTTTAAAAGGCAAATTTCTTCGGGTTTGTGACTCTTGACAGCACTTTTTATATCCCGGATATGCTCCAGAATACGTACCCGGAACTCCCGAGTAGTCAAACCGACATAAATCAGTCCACAGGGACATATAGCCCAGTAGATGATCCAGGAGGTTCGACAGTTAATAAAGTGTACAATTTTGTACGTGTTTTCCTGAGACGAGTCCCAGAACTCCTCCACACGATCAATTTGTGGGCAAGCTCCACAGTCACCACATGACCGTGAACCCCACCTTGGACCTTTATTAATGCCAAAAAGATTCCTCTCTACTTTAGGGGTATAGTGACTTCTCACAATCTGATCTTTTAGGGTTTTAGCCCTTTTTGGTGTTATTGCCGGACGGGGGGTTAAAGTACTGGCTAGATCATTGTCAGCTAAAAGTACCGACCAATATCTATTAACAATCTCGGACATCTCCCTCCATTGTGCATGATAAGGGGTGATGAATCGGGCCACTCCCCCATCATCATTTTTCTTACCCTGTCTTAATAATACATCACGTGGAGTCTCCTTGGCCCTATCATAGCCGGCCTGAATGGTTTGTTCATGATAATGGCGAGCCCTAAACCGCCTCTTAAGGTCTATAGATTGCCGTTCGAACAAGGGATCGCTGGAACACACACGACGGGCCCGCAAAAACTGACCCGTGGGGATAGATTTAATTACCTGTTTAGGATGTGATGACTTCGCGCTCAGGATCGAATTGACCGCCGTATCTTTTCTAAATATATCAGTACATAAGAGTCCGTCCGACCCTTTGAAAACCTGCACATTCAAGTAGTCAATCTTCTCACTGCTATAAACATAAGTGAGATGAATGTTATTGTTGTCGTTGAGTCGCTGCATAAAAATGTCCAGCTGATTGATCTCCCCCTGCCAAATCAAAAAAATATCATCAATGAAACGCAGCCACATATGAACTGCGCCCATCTCAAAATCAGGAAAAATAATAGACCGCTCCCAATAACCAAGAAAGAGGTTTGCGTATGAGGGCGCACAAGACGCCCCCATCGCAACTCCTCTCTCCTGGAGATAGAAGCGGCCCTTAACCCCTTAACGACCGCGGGCCGTAAAATTACGTCCTAAATGACATAATCTTACTGCCCGCGGTCCTCCGGCGGCAGCATGCCGCGATCGGCACACATCTCAGCTGATTTTCACAGCTGAGATGTGTGCCTGCTAGGCACGAGCAGAATCGTTATCTGCTCGTGCCGATTAACCCCTTATATGGCGCTGTCAATACATGACAGCGCCATTATAAGCGCAATCGCGGTAAAGTTTTACTTACCGCCGAAACCGGAAGTCACGTGACGCGATCACGTGACTCCCGATAGTTGTCATGGTAGTACAGGGTCATGTGATGACTCCTGTACTACACATGAATTGGTTTCACTTTCGCTGTGCCCGGGGCACAGCAAAAGAGAAAGACAGCGTATCTGCTGTTTACAGCCTTCCAGCTGTGATCAGCAGATACTGCAGAGCGATCGGAATGCTGATCGCAATAGCCCCCTAGGGGGACTAGTAAAATAAAAAAAAAAAAAGTAAAAAAATAAGTTTTAAAAAATTAAAAAAAAACAAAAAAACCTAAAAGTTCAAATCACCCCCCATTCGCCCCATTGAAAATTAAAGGGTTAAAAAAATAAAAAATATACACACATTTGGTATCGCCGCGTTCAGAAACGCCCGATCTATCAAAATATAAAATCAATTAATCTGATCAGTAAACGGCGTAGCGGCAAAAAAATTCCAAATGCCAAAACGACGTTTTTTTGTCGCCACAACTTTTGCGCAAAATGCAATAAGAGGCGATCAAAACGTAGCATCTGCGCAAAAATGGTACCGTTAAAAACGTCAGCTCGAGACGCAAAAAATAAGCCATCATTGAGCCTAAGATCCCGAAAAATGAGAACGCTACGGGTCACGGAATATGGCGTAAAACGTGCGCCACTTTTTTCGGACAAACTTCCGATTTTTTTTTAACCCCTTATATAAAAGTAAACCTATACATGTTTGGTGTCTATGAACTCGCACTGACCTGAGGCATCACACCCACACATCAGTTTTACCATATAGTGAACACAGTGAATAAAATATCTCAAAAACCATAGTGCTATCGCACTTTTTTTGCAATTTTTCAGCATTTGGAATTTTTTTGCCATTTTCTAGTACACAATATGGTAAAACTGATGGTTTCATTTAAAAGTACAGCTCGTTCCGCAAAAAATGAGCCCTCACATGACCATATTGACTGAAAAATAAAAAAGTTACGTCTCTCAGAAAAAGAATGGCGAAAAAAAAAAACGGAAAGCGAAAAATCGGCCGGTCGTGAAAGGGTTAAATAAAAAGAAGTTATGAAAAAGAATAAATCTTAATAAGACCAGGAGAAGATCAATGAGCTGGACATCCAATTTCGTAGTTCTTAAAAAGAAATCAACAGCCTCAATACCATCATTATGGGGTATGGATGTATACGACTCAACGTCCGCAGTTACCATGACTACATCGGTTTCAAAGGTGATGCCTTCCAAACGGTTCAAGAATTCTGTTGAATCCTGAATATATTCCATCCATGGAGAGTTGTGATGATTATCAATGTTATATGACTGTTTCCCTCAGACGCTGTTTATTCAGACACACCCCCCTGCAGTTTGCAGTTTTAACATGTGCACATCATTGTATCTTGCTTTGTTCACTTTTTGCATCCTTATGATATTATATGAAAAATTAAAAATTGTATGAAATAAAGCATATTTATTAGGAAACCGATATATTTGGTTGTTTATGCTTATTGACAGTATATATAAAAATATGGAGGTCTTTTTGTAGGAACATAGGGGATATCATCAGCGGTGACCCGGGGAGGGGAGCGCCCCACGGCCACTACCTCCTCTCCCCATCGAGCCCCCGACCTCCACCCTCTACCTTGGACCACACGGGGGGAGCGGGGCCTCCAACGTTTGCAGATCCCAGTCTGGGACACGGACCGCTGGGATGTCCAAGGCTTCACAAAACATGGTGGTGTCTGCTGGAGTGCGGAGAATCGCCAATTTACCCCCTCTGCGTGCTGATAGAGTAAACGGGTACCCCCAGCGGTATGGAACCTTATGCTCCTTCAGGCTCATGAGGAGGGGTTTAAGGTGCCTTCATTTCTGCAGTGTGATGCGAGAAAGATCCGGGCAAAGCTGGATCTCCCTGCCATTAAACACGGGTGCCTTGTTCCTGACTCTGGCCTTAGACATGATCAGCTCTTTGGTTGAAAAGTCATGAACGCAACAGATGATATCCCGGGGTTGAGTAGATAAATTCTTCGGCTGTAATGCCCTATGTGCTCTGTCCAGTTTGATAACATTGGAAGGAGGAGCATCCAGTACATCATTGAAGATGGATTGTAAGATGGAACTGGTGTCCTCTGGGCCATTGATTCTGGGACCCCCCTCACATGGACGTTGTAACGGTGCCCCTTGTTGTCAAGATCCTCTAAATGAGACTGCACATCCTCTATTATTTTTTGTTGAGATGATGCCAGCTTATGTAGCTCTGAAACATGGGAGCTGGTGATATCATGTTCTTCCTCCAGGGATTCAATTTTTCCAGACAGTTGCTGCAAATCCCTCCTCACCTCTGCTATTTCTGACCTCACGTATGAGGCATTGAAAGTCCTCTTTAGAAGGAAGTTTGCTAATGATATCTTGCATGTCCTTATTGGATGTGTCTGGCCCTTTAAATTGTGCTCCTGCAATGGATGTTGCTGAGCGTTTAACCTGGCGCTGAGGAAGATTGGGGGAGTAGTCTCCACTCTGTAGCCCCAATGGGGGAGGCAGGCTTCCCCATCCCAGAGATTCTCTGGCTGCAGCTGCGGCCCCTTCCTCTCCCAGGTGAGGAGGGGGTCCCCGGGCCCATCCACGTCTCCCGCCGCCATCTCCCATTTCCGGGCCTGCGGCTGCAGTGCCTGAGGATCTGAGGAAGCACAGGCCCGCCGGGTAGAGGCATCCTCCGGTGGAATCGTCCCAGTATCTCCTCCGCTCCCCCCGACATCCCCCCTCACCGTCTCATCTTCCTCCTGCAGCGTGACAGGACGGGCCTGGGCCTCCACTTCTCCTCCATGCTCCTGGCAAGATGGCGTCCGTGCCTCCCCAGGGCCCTGTTCTAGGCCCAAAAAGGTGTCCAGTGCCGTGGTATGGTGAGGGGGGCTGCCTGTACCTGCTGTGTCGCCTTTATCCTTCGGGGACCCATATTGTGAGCCGGTGGGTAAGTTTGCTGATGATTAAATGCCTATTTAGCTGCGGGTCGGCAGGAGCTCCTCTTCCACATGTCCTCTCAGCTCTGCATCCTGGACACGCCCCAGCAGATCAATTTTGACAGCAGTCAAGTGCAGATCGTTGACAGCAGTAGTAGTCAGGGGTAGTGGCCCTTGGACTACTTGGCTAGGTGGCAGATGGTGAGCAAAGCCACAGGCGACGGAGATCCGGTCGCGGGAGACCTAAAGTGGACCAGGGCAGGGTCGTAGCTTACCGGTACCAACAGCGGGAATCCGGTCCGGAGGCCGTGCACAGTCAGGGTGCTCGGACCCTAGGGCGAGGAAGGTTGCAAGCCCCTCTCCAATTAACCAGCCAGGGACAAGGTTCCAGACTTTGTCCCAATTTACTGCCCAGATAGAGCGAAATGGAAGCCCAACGCGGGGGGATAGGGTGTCCGCCAAGAACCCACTGAAATCCTAAGGGTCAGCTTTCGCGGGCCACAGCTCCCAACACAAATAGAACCAAGAGTGGACTTCTCTGTTCCATGTGAAGTCATCCAAAAGAGAAGGAAACACAAAGTGCAGGAGGAAGGGTTATCTGCTCATCAACCTGGGTATGGGACCCGAATGCACCCTCCAAAGGCAGCCGGCCACTGGCAACTTGGTTTACTACTGGACTCATGTGAAATTATTGAACTGGAGTACACCATTATCCCCTGGTCCGGTCCAGCGCGCCACCTCCAGCAGCCATCACTCCCGTGTTCGTCTCCCCCGGGCCCCGGGACTACACCTCCCCTACCCGTGGAGGTGATCCCATATTGCTGCCCCCCCGAGAGAAGCGACAGCGGCCCGTGCCCGCAACAACCCGAACCTGGCGTCACGAACAGGATTCTTACCCCATCAGTAGATGACGTGCGCCTTACTTCAAATTCCGTGAACTGTTTGAAAATTTTGAACTGCCGCCAAAAATGACAACTCTGTCATCTTCTTCCCTGAAAAAGGCGCAAAGTTGAAGCCCCGTCCCCTGGGAACACGGGCGGAAACTGGTACTTCCCAAGACAGGAAGCGCAAAGGACAGTGGCTCTCGCAAGACTGCTGCCGAAAAACCAAGGGGGAAAGACCAGAAGAATGTCGGCACCTGATAGCGATGGTGGAGCGGTGGCTCCCGCAGTGGTGAAGAATGACAGAGAAGCGGCAGGCCCTGCTCCAGTCGCAGGAGCAGTGGGGCCTGTGGTCCCGGCAGTTACCCAGGTTATGCCAATCACCTTACCTTACGTGCCCGGTGCTGCCTGGCTACCCCAGTATGATGGCCGACCCGATGCGCTGCAAGTATTCAAGAAAAAGAAATGTACCGTCCTTGATATTTACGCCATGACTGGCAAGCAGCACGCGTCCACGGTGCTTGGACAACTGACCGGCGCTGCCGAGCAGGAGGTAGAAACTTGGACTGACGAGGAGCGGGCCTCAGTAGCCGCTATCTTTGACAAGCTGTAAGTAGCCTTTGAGACCCGCACAGAGGCAGAATTAAGGATGCAGTTTTAGAATTGCTGGCAGCGTCCACAGGACAGTATTCGGGACTATGCCTTGAGGTTACAAACCGCTTTGTGCACCCTGAGGCAGATAGACTCTATAAATGAGCCCGAGAGTAACAAGATGCTGGTGGAACAGTTCTTGCAGGGGCTGGGGTCAACGGAGGACCGTAAGCAGCTGCAGCTGTGGGCCCTGAAGCATCCGGACTTAATTTTTGCAGTCCTAAAGGACCGGACCATAAAGGCTTTGCAAACACCAGAAGCTAGTGACTCTGTACCGTCACCCTGGCCAGCTGATACTTCTCACTTATTGGTGAAACCTGCCCTATTGACCCTGCCAGCACCTGCAGTACCATCAGCACCCCCTGGAGCTCCCAATGATCTGTAATCTCAAGTCCAGCAGCTGAGCATAGACGTCGCCAGGATCCTCGAGGCCCTGCGGCTCCAGCCAAAGACCAAGCCAGTGGAGAAGATCCATCTCGCCGACAGCCCTGAAGACATCCCCTGGATGCAGAGAAGAAGCAACAACCGGTATGGACAGCCTGTTTCTTACAGATGCAACAAGACTGGCCACTACTCCCACCGGTGTCCTTTAAACGAGCAACCCCTGAGGCCAAGGGCCAATCCTCAGGAATAAATCCACAAGGCCCAGCTGATTGGCGTGAGCGGTATGTCGGAGGTTGCCCCATCATCTCCCTCACCATAGACGGGATCCCAAAGTTTGCACTCTTGGACACTAGCTCGCAGGTAACGACTATACCCTATATATTGTATAAGCGTTACTGGTCTGATGATGATCTCACCCCACCAGACTCTTGCCTTACCATCATTGCGGCCAATGGACTCCCAATGACCCAAGTGGGGTTCAAGGAGGTGACCCTCATAGTGGAACTAGTGGAGATAGAGCATCAAGGACTTATTGTGGTGCAGAATGACCCCAGTGACCGTAACCCGAAAATGGTCTTGGGAACAAATGTAATTGAAAATTGCATGGGAGAAGTATTGCATTTATTGCAACAGCTGTCTGCCACAGCAGGAGCGAGCCGGCAGAGGGCTCTGCATCATGAAATCTGGGCCCTCCTGCAGCGGCAACAGGTGAATCTGTCTGGTGGAGAGATTGGTGGTGTGCGAGTGAAGGATGTGGCGCCTCTAGTGGTGCCTCCGCGAAGTGAGATGATGATTTGGTGTAGGACAGCAGTAGGTACCTGTGGACAGGATTACCAGGCAGTGGTGGAACCCCTGCCTTCAGAACACTGGCCTACCATCTTGGCAGCCAGAGGAGTAATTGATGTCCGGAAAGGGAAAGTGCCCGTGAGAGTGATGAATTGTGGAGAGGAAGACGTTAAGCTACCCAGGAATGTCACCATTGCTAAGCTATTCACAGTAGATTCACATGCCATCGAAGCTGCTGCATCTCCCATCACTGCATCCCAATTAGCCAGTGACGGTTCATCAAATCAGTCAGAGGAGTGGTGTCGAGAGGTACACGTAGGCACTGACTCCACACCTTTATATCACAAGGAGGGGGTCTACAGGGTAGTGCAAGCGTACGAGCAAGTCTTCAGCAAACACCTGTTAGACTTTGGGAGGATCAAGTGGGTCCAGCATTACATCCCCACAGGTGCACACCCACACATCAAGGAGAGGTATAGGCCAATACCACATGCGCATTACCAGTGTGCCAAGGACATGTTGAGGAACATGAAGGAGGCAGAGGTTATCCGTGATAGTTGTAGCCCCTGGGCAGCTCCATTGGTCTTGGTCAAGAAAAAGGATGGCAGCATGTTGGTGTGTGTGGATTACCGAGAGATTAATCAGATCACAATTAAGGATGCGTACCCTCTTCTCTGTATTGAGGAATCACTGGCTGCATTGAGAACTGCAAAATACTTTTCTACCCTTGATCTTACTAGTGGCTACTGGCAGTTGTCTGTTGCAGAAGAAGACCGGGAGAAGACCGCCTTCGCTACCTCGATGTGCCTCTGCAAGTTCAACAGCATGCACTTTGGGTTGTGCAACGCACCGGGAACTTTCCGGAGGCTGATAGAGTGCTGTTTGGGGCATCGCAACTTTGAAACAGTCCTGATATACTTGGATGACGTCATTGTCTATTCGAAGACATATGAAGAGCATTTGGAACATCTTGCTGAAGTCTTTGAAGCCCTTTCCAAGTATGGGATGAAGTTGAAACCGTCTAAGTGCCACTTGCTAAAGCCCAAGGTCCAGTATCTCGGCCATGTGGTAAGTGCAGAAGGTGTGTCTCCAGATCCGGAGAAGATAACTGCCATCCAGAACTGGCCAACCCCCACAACCATCAAAGAGGTACGGCAAATCCTGGGCCTGATGGGCTACTACCGCCGCTTCGTCAAGGGTTTCACTAAAATGGCAGCCCCTATGCAAGATACCCTTGTTGGACAAACCAAACATGGAAAAAGTCCCAGTCCTCCATTTACCTGGGGCAAGGAGCAAGAAGATTCCTTCCAGCAAATGAAGTCAGCTCTGACCAGGGAGGAGATCTTGGCGTACCCCGATTACGGCCTCCCGTTTATACTCTATACGGATGCCAGTAACATGGGATTGGGAGCTGTCCTCTCCCATATGCAGAATGGCAAGGAGAAGGTAATAGCTTACGCGAGCAGGAAGCTTCACCCTACAGAGAGGAACCCTGAGAATTACAGTTCTTTCAAGTTGGAATTCCTGGCACTCGTCCGGGCGGTGACGGAAAGATTTAAGTGTGACACCCTGGACTAGCCAGGTAGTCACAGTTAGAGCCCCGCACAACACCTGTCCCCTAAAAAGGTGTCATCAGCCAACCATTAAAACCTAGTCACCTCCCTCAGAGCTTGATGGACACACCAGGGGGTGGAGCCAGGTGGTTGGCACACCCACCGAGGAGTTCAGAGAGCCTGAGGCAGGAAAAGTAAACAGTCTAGTCTGAGTTGAGTTTGAGAGTGCAGTGGAGGAGGACAGGCCTCTGTGACAGGCCTGTAACAGACTGACAGTGCCAGGGTTGGAGCCCGGGCACCTTTGGCTAGGAGGCATACAGTGGCCTCAGCCTGCAGGAGCCAGGAAGATGACTCGGTGGAACCGTGCTGGACCTGGACATGGTAGTGGCCCACCGGTACCGACTCGGGGAACCGACTCAGAAACCAGAGCACAAAGGGGGGTACTCAGACCCTGAAGCGAGGTCCAGAACCCACTGAACTGATTGCGGTCTGGACTATAGGTCCTTTCCCACCCAAAGTTCCGACTGAAGACAACAGCCCAACGAGGGGGATAGAAATCCACCGCACAGGCAGAGAGATCCCACGGGCCAGCGTCTGCGGGCAAAAAAGCTATCCCGACATCCACAAAGCCGGGGAGCGGACTTCCGATGCTGAAGCGCAGATAGACCACAAATACACAACACGGTGCAGGAGAAAGGCAGAGACCACCAACCGGGTGGGGGACTAGACGCAGCTGGCTGTGGGCACCGACCACCATCAACTTGGTTTACCAGAGACTCGTGTGTGTTACTAAGCGTGAGTACAACAGTGCCCTCTGACCGTGCACCTCCCTGCCCCGCCCAACTACTTCACCAACGGGTCCCGGGGCCACCATCCCTGCCCATGGAGGGGTTAACAACTTGCTGCATAAACATCTCCCCCAGGTGCCCCGTAACTGCAGCGGTGGTGTCTACCTTCACCACATCCTGTGGGTGGCGTCACGAACTTAACCACGGCTCCGGCCGTACACCTACGTCCCCTAAACCGCCAGCCCCTTTCAGATCGAAGTGACCACAGGGACCTCGGGTCCGGAGACGCTCGAGCCACCTACCAGCGAGCCCGGATCCGAGCGGCTCGGCTGCAGCCGAGCACGGGGCGGTACACATCGACTCTTCTGGCATCACGAACAGGATACTTACCCATTCACTTACCTAGTGAAGTGCGCCTTAAAGTGAAATCAGCGGTGATCCGTTGTAAATTTTTCGGAGTCAGCCATCTTGCCGCCATCTTTTGGCGCGAAGATTCCCGCCAGAGTCTTCTTCCCTGCAGAAAGGGTGCGAAAGCTGAAGCCCCGCTGCCTGGGAACACAGCCAGAAAGTGAGCCGGAAGTCGCAAAACGAAACTTCCAGCAAAAAGAAAAAAAAAAGAAGTGTCGGCAAAAGACCAAAGGGGGGCGGGTGAAGATTCTTTTACATGTGACCGAGCAGATAAAGGGCAGGGACTCCAGGACCCTGCCACCCTTTTGGTTCCTGGACCTCGAGAAAGCGACATGGCTGACTTGTCTAGCAAGCCCGGAGCCCCGAAGCCTGCGCCCGGAACAGCTGCGTGGGTGGAAGCCCGGACGACGCAGATGTGCCGCCATCTGCAGGCCCAGGTGCGCTTCTTGATGAAGCGGTGGGTGGCCAAGATGGAGGAAGTAGCTGCGGCCGTGCGAGTACGTGAAGTGGAGGCAATCTTGGAGGAGCGGGTAAGTAACCAGCTCCCCTATGTCCCCGAGGGACGGGCCGATGCGTCTGAGGGACCCGGTCTGCCCCTGCCCTCTATGTTGCCTCCCTCGCCACCCGTACCAGTTTCCGCTGCTCCCCCGCTCTGTCCACTGCCACCGACACCGGCAGCGGAGCCCGATCCACCAACCCCTGAGGATTCTCCTGCAGAAGCCACCGGCGAACAGCCCGTCGCCATCCTGCCACCAGCCCCGAGGAAGATTCACCTCTGGAGGATGCCCGCTCCTGGTGTGGACCCACCAGTCCCGGAAGTGACTGCGCCCCAGGCGATCCAGGCCCCGGCAGTCCGCCCGGCCAAGATGGAGGTGGACGCTGACCGGAAGCCAACCCAGCAGGTAAAGCTGGCCGTGCCCAAGTTCCAGGCCTCGGCTGAGGCGTCCGGGGTGCCGCTGCGAGACAGCTGTGCAGGCCACACCACAGCGGAGCCCCCCAGTGCAGAAGGTGCCGGTCATAGCCGGTACGGGGGAGCTCCGGCTGGGCCCGACCACCGTGCGGAGGGAACCGGAGCAGGAGGACGCTCCGTATTGGGAGCGGCAGCAGTGCCAGCTGGGCCGTGAGATAGCGGCCCGGGAAAAGAAGAAGGCAGAGGTGCTGTCCTGTAACAAAAAGGAAAAAGACAATCTCCGCAACACCACTTACCGGGTACGGGGCCCTACCTATGAAGACCAGGTCCGGCACTTTGACCCCCGACATGGATGCGGGTTCATCTTCGCGCCGGGCCCGGATGCGGAGATATTTGTGTCCCGGAGGGACGTTTACCCCCACCTGCTGATTGGTCACCCGGACCGGGACCTGGAGCTGGGTGAGCTTGTCACGTACACCCGGCATTGCGGGGAGAGGGGATGGTTCGCCCTCGATGTAAAGAGGAGGGTGAGCCGCAGTGCCCGGAGGCACACCCATTCCCCTCCCCCGCCATAGAGTCCCGAGGATGAAGAGGAGTGTTAGAAGGTAGAGGTCCCGACTACCATACTGCCCGTCCCTGTTGGGACCAAGTTAAAAGACCCCCATTTTAAAGTTTAGCCCATTTTAAATAGACACGGCAGAGAACTTGCAGGCCACCCAAAAACTATTGGGCTTGTAAATAATCCCGGACCACCCTTTCAGGTCCTACAGTCTCCGGAGAGGCTGGTTGGAGGAAGGGCCTGTGGCAGAGGAGGCCGAGATCCCGTCACCATAGAAACCGGTGACTACCCTCCGGGTCAGGGGTTCCCTGGACGTGGGGCCTCTGAGAGACTGCTGGGTAAGGAACTTATTACCCGGCCCGTGTGGGCAATACCCGGATCTGAACCCGTTTCCTGGACTGGGGAAAAGGGGTGCTGACCTAGTTCTTAGAGGCAGCATCAGGGCTAGGTTTGCTTGGGTGGGCAAATGAAAGGACCCGGTCCCATCCCATTCCCGATAAATAAAAATGTTTTATGCTGGTAACGTTTAAGGAAACTGCCTCCTGCAAGGGATGAAAAACAAGCTTTCGTGAACTGTAAATATGTTAGAATACTTGTATACATGTTTTTATTATCTTTTTCAGAACAAAATAAACGGTGGTGGACGGTCTGTAGTTAACCAAGGGGGAGTGTGACACCCTGGACAAGCCAGGTAGTCACAGTTAGAGCCCCGCACAACACCTGTCCCCTAAAAAGGTGTCATCAGCCAACCATTAAAACCTAGTCACCTCACTCAGAGTTTGATGGACACACCAGGGGGCGGAGCCAGGTGGTTGGCACGCCCACCGAGGAGTTCAGAGAGCTTGAGGCAGGAAAAGTAAACAGTCTAGTCTGAGTTGAGTTTGAGAGTGCAGTGGAGGAGGACAGGCCTGTGTGACAGGCCTGTAACAGACTGACAGGTGCCAGGGTTGGAGCCTGGGCACCTTTGGCTAGGAGGCATACGGTGGCCTCAGCCTGCAGGAGGCGGGGAGACGGCTCGGTGGAACCATGCTGGACCTGGACAGGGTAGTGGCCCGCCGGTACCGACCCGGGGAATCGACTCGGAAACCGGAGCACAAAGAGGGGTACCCAGACCCTGAAGCGAGGTCCAGAACCCACTGGACTGAGTTAATTAACTGATTGCGGTCTGGACTATAGGTCCTTTCCCACCCAAAGTTCCGACTGAAAACAACAGCCCAATGAGGGGGATAGAAAGCCACCGCACAGGCAGAGAGATCCCACGGGTCAGCATCTGCGGGCAAAAGGGCTCTCCCGACATCCACAAAGCCGGGGAGTGGACTTCCGACGCTGAAGCGCACGTAGCCCACAAATACACAACACGGTGCAGGTGAAAGGCAGAAACCACCAACTGGGTAGGGGACCAGACGCAGCCGGCTGCGGGCACCGACCACCATCAACTTGGTTTACCAGAGACTCGTGTGCGTTACTAACTGTGAGTACAACAGTGCCCTCCGGCCGCGTAGCTCCCTGCACCACCCAACTACTTCACCAACGGGTCCCGGGGCCACCATCCCTGCCCACGGAGGGGTTAACAACTTGCTGCATAAACATCTCTCCCGGGTGCCCCGTAACTGCAGTGGTGGTGTCTACCTTCACCACATCCCATGGATGGCGTCACAAACTTAACCACGGCTCCGGCCGTACACCTACGTCCCCTAAACCGCCAGTCAATTTCAGATCGAAGTGACCACAGGGCCCCCGGGTACGGAGACGCTCGAGCCACCTACCAGCGAGCCCGGATCCGAGCGGCTCGGCTGCAGCCGAGCACAGGGCGGTACATAAGCATTACCTGGCTTCTGCAAAGTTCACGGCATATACGGACAACAATCCTTTGACCCATCTGGATACAGCGAATCTTGTAGCCCTGGAATAGCGCTGGGTAGCCCGGTTGGCGAACTACAATTTCACCATAAAGTACAGAGCCGGACGGAAGAATATCAACGCCGATGCATTGTCCAGAATGCCACATCTGCCTGATGGTGGGGTGGATGAAGATGACTTGGAATAAATTGAACTGCCTGCATTCCATCAACCTGCCAGTATGGAGAATACGAGACCCTACAGCAGTCAGCAGGAGGCAGACTTCTATCTGCTACCCCACCAAGGTTGGCAGGAAGCCCAAGATAGAGATCCTGCAGTTCGACTGATCAAGATGTTGATTTCCCAGGCTGATTCCAAGATAGAGCTTGCTGCACCAGCAGAAGCACAGTGGCTGTGGAAAGAGAGAGGCCAGTTATACTTGCAGAGAGGCAAGTTGTGCAGAGGACTGATTAACCCCAAGACGCATGAGAAGATCTGTCAGGTCGTAGTACCTCAAGCATATGTGCCGGTGGTCCTGGAAGCTTACCTGATGGAGTTGGACACTTTGGCTGGAAGAAATTGGAGATGTTGCTGTGAGAGCGTTTCTATTGGGCTGGAATGAGAGAATCCATTGAAGCATGGTGTCGGGATTGTGGTCCCTGTGTGTTAAGAAGAATGAATGGTACCAGCCAGAAGGCCCCGTTACAGCCGATCATCACCAACCAGTCATTGGAACTCGTCGCTCTGGATCATGTCAAACTCACACAAAGCAGGAATACATATGCTCTCACAATAGTGGACCACTACTCAAGATTCATGATCATGGTACCCATCAAGGATCTAACAGCTCGCACAGCAGCGAGGGTTTTCCAGGCGCATTTCTGCTGACCGCATGGCTACCCACAGAAGGTACTTCCAGATCAAGGCCCTGCCTTTGAAGCCGAGATCTTCAAGGAGTTCTGCAGTCTATACGGGTGCAAAAAGATCCGTACCACTCCTTATCATGCCCAAACCAACGGGATGTGTGAGAAGATGAACCACCTGGTTATCAACCTGCTTAAAACTTTAACCCTGGGAGAATGGAACCTGTGGCCGGAGAGACTGCCCGATCTGGTGGACATGTATAATAATATCCCTGTCAGTTCCACTAAATGTACGCCTGCGTATCTTATGCGGGCATGGCCTGGAAGATTGCCAGTGGACCTGGACATGGATATCGAGGTGCCTGAGAGCACCTCGCCGGCTGCAGACTGGAATGCCAAACGCCAGATGCAGTACAAACAAATCCAGGAATATGTAAAGAAGAACTTGGCCCAGAGCAGAGAAAGACAAGAGCAGCACTTTAACAAACAGGCAAAAGCTATCCCCTTTGCTCTTGGGGTGGACTGGCGGGTGAGGGACTTTGCCTGGACATTGCAAATGCCCCCAGAAACCCGGAACGGCGTGCACTTGAATTAGCGGTGGCACCGAGGGTGGGCTCAGGTGTTTTGGGTGGCGAGTGAAAACGCGAAATGTAGATGATTGTTTCAGTTATTGCAATGTTCAAGTAATGTGCCTCCTGTAAGGGATGAATGTTTTACCATGTTTTTTATATTTTTGTTCATTTTTACTTTACAGTTGCTAAAAAAATAAACGTCAGTGGCCGGAGAGCCCGCGGACGGGCTGTACTCAACCAAGGGGGAGTGTGATGCCCTGGCAAAACCAGGTAGTCACAAATAGTTCACATCCTCCTTGTTACCATCACAACCCCCACTTAGGCATAACACACAGCCATAAAACCCTAGTCACCCACTCATGATAACCAGGACACACCAGTGGGCGGGATCAGGTGGATGAGAACGCCCACCTAGGGGTCTTGAGGTGTCAGAGGCGGGAACACAGCAGATCAGTTTTGACAGCAGTCAAGTGTAGACCGTTGACAGCAGTGGTAGTCAGGGGTAGTGGCTAGGTGGCAGACGGTGAGCAGAGCCACAGACGACGGAGATCCGGTCGCGGGAGACCTAAAGTGGACCGGGGCAGGGTCGTTGCCTGCCGGTACCGACAGCAGGAATCCGGTCCGGAGGCTGTGCACAGCCTGGACCATAGGGCGAGGAAGGTTGCAAGCCCCTGTCCAATTAACCAGCCGGGAACAAGGTTCCAGACATTGTCTCAATGCAGTGCCCAGATAGAGCGAAACGGAAGCCCAATGTGGGTGATAAGGTGTCCACCAAGAACCCACTGAAATCCCAAGGGTCAGCTTTCGCGGGCCACAGCTCCCAACACAAATAGAACCGGGAGTCGACTTCACCGTTCCATGTGAAGTCGTCCAAAAGAGAAGGAAACACAAAGTGCAGGAGGAAGGGTTATCTGCTCATCAACCTGGGTGCAGGACTCGAATACACCGTCCAAAGGCAGCCGGCCACTGGCAACTTGGTTTACTACTGGACTCGTGTGAAATTATTGAACTGTGAGTACACCATTGTCCCCCAGTCCGGCGCCCCACGTCCAGCAGCCATCACTCCCGTGTCCGTCTCCCCCGAGCCCCGGGACTACACCTCCCCTACCCGTGGAGGGGATCCCATCTTGCTGTCACCTGCTCCATCAGCCCCGTGTGCCCCATCAACAGGCAGCGGCGGTGCCAACATCCTTCACCAGAACCCACGGGTGGCGTCACAGACAACCTCCCTTGTAAATATCCCCTTTTCCGACGGTTGTGAGGACGGGTGGCCGTGGGAGCCCGGGTCCGGTAACTACTCGAGCCGCAGCAGCGAACCTGGATCTGAGCAGGCCTCCGAGAGAAGCGGCAGCGGCCCCCGCCCGCAACAATATCTCTTCATGTAAACTGTATCTTGTGTCTGACCAGTATCTTCTGGAGTGGAGGTTCAGTATGTAGGCATTATTATGTCTTTGATTCATGGGGATTCTCAGGCTTTGGCATTTTCTTTGCCTAAAAATTCTCCGCTATTTACCTATCTTGACACTTTCTTTTTTTGCATTGAGTCTCATTTACGACAAACGCAATAAGGTTGCAGTAGCTGAGTTAGCAATTTGCAGGTTGGTTCAGGTTAATCAAAAACTGGAGGACCACTGCTCCCAGTTCAGACATTGGTTAGTGGAAAAGTTCTGGAATGATCCAGCTCTCCAGAGTCCAATTTGTCAGGAACGTTCTAGTAAGATCAGTCACATTATGGCTTAACCCCTTAGTGACGGAGCTAATTTTCACCTTAATGACCAGACCAAATTTTGCAATTCTGACCAGTGTCACTTTATCAGGTTATAGCTCTGGAACGCTTCAACGGATCCCAGTGATTTTGAGATTGTTTTTTCATGACATATTGGACTTCATTTTAGTACCAAATTTTGGACAAAATTTTTTGCGTTTATTTGTGAAAAAAAATGAATTTTGGCAAAATTTTTGAAAATTTTGAAATTTTCAACTTTTGAATTTTTTTACCGTTAAACCAGAGAGTTCTGTGACACAAAATAGTTAATAAATAACATTTCCCACTTGTCTACTTTACATCAGCACAATTTGGGAAAAAAAAATATTTTTTGTTAGGAAGTTAGAAGGGTTCAAAGTTCATCAGCAATTTCTCATTTTTACATCAAAATTTACAAAACCATTTTTTTAGGGTCCACATCACATTTGAAGTGATTTTGAGAGGCCTAGATGACAGAAAATACCCAAAAGTTACACCATTCTAAAAACTGCACCCCTCAAAGTACTCAAAACCACATTCAAGAAGTTTATTAACCGTTTAGGTGCTTCACAGGAGCTAAAGCAATGTGGAATGAAAAAAGCAAAAAATAAAATTTTACCTAAAAATGTTGCTTTACCCCAAATGTAATCAATTTTAGAAGAAATAACACAACAAAATGGACCCCAAAACTTGTTACCCACTTTCTTATGAGCGTGGTGATACCCCACATGTGGTCAGAAACCTCTGTTTGGACAAATGGGAGGGCTCGGAACAGAAGGTGCAATATTTGAATTTTGGAAAGCAAATTTGGCTAAAATAGATTGTGGGCACCATGTTGCATTTACAGGTCCGCTAAGGTACCTAAACAGCACAAACCCCTCACAAGTGATGCCATTCTGGAAACTAGACCCCTAAAGGAATTTATTTAGATGTTTGGAGAGTACCCTAAACCCCCAGGTGCTTCACAGAATTTTATAACGTTGAGCCATGAAAATAAAAAAATTAAATTTTAACACAAAATTGTTACTTCAACCATGTAGCTTTTTTTTCACAAGGGTAACAGGAAAAAATCACCATAAAATGTATTGTGCAATTTCTCCTGAGTTCGCCGATACATCATATGTGGTGGAAATCAACTGTCTGGGTGCACGGCAGGGTTCGGAATGAAAGGAGCACCATTTGACTGCAAAATTGGCAGGAATCATTAGCGAACGCCATGTTGTGTTTGGAGACCCCCTGAGGTGCCTAAACAGTGGAGCTCCCCCACAACTGACCCCATTTTGGAAACTAGACCCCTCAAGGAATTTATTTAGATGTTTGGAGAGTACCCTAAACCCCCAGGTGCTTCACAGAATTTTATAACGTTGAGCCATGAAAATAAAAAAATTAAATTTTAACACAAAATTGTTACTTCAACCATGTAGCTTTTTTTCACAAGGGTAAAAGGAAAAAAATCACCATAAAATGTATTGTGCAATTTCTCCTGAGTTCGCCGATACATCATATGTGGTGGAAATCAACTGTCTGGGTGCACGGCAGGGCACGGAATGAAAGGAGGGCCATTTGACTGCAAAATTGGCAGGAATCATTAGCGCACGCCATGTTGCGTTTGGAGACCCCCTGAAGTGGCTAAACAGTAGAGCTCCCCCACAACTGACCCCATTATGGAAACTATGCCCCTTAAGGATTTTATCTAGGTGTATAGTGTGCATTTTGAACCCACAGGTACTTCACAGAATTTTATAACAATAGGTTGTCATATTGAAAATTTTCTTCTTTTTCACAAAAGTGATGCTTTAGCACCAAATTTTCCACTTTTACAAGATGTAACACCAAAAAGTGGACCCCTCATTTTGTTACCCACTTTCTTACGAGTCCAGCGATACCCAACATGTAGTCAAAAACTTCTGTTTGGGCAAATGGCAGGACTTGGAAGGGAAGGTGCACTTTTCAAATTTTGGATTATTTGATTTGCAGAGCCTATGTGTTTTCAGAACAACTGAAAACCCACATAAATGGATTTTTTGTACATTTTATCTTGGAGTGAAGGGCAAAATGTGGAGGAAAATACCGCCAACTATATGGCAGACTTGTGCTTGTTCCAGAGATGAAGGAACACCAGGAGGGCTGGAAGGACACGTTAATTTTTCAGAGACTGGTCGTACAACGTCTGTTTAGCACCATCAATCCCTATATGAGGGACAATTGTGCCAGCCGACGTGGTACACCATAACAGGCTCCTACCTGCCAAGGTCGGAACCGCTATATGCACAAAACAACCAGTCCCCTACAGGGTTATAAAAGTATTGTCCAGTGCAGGAGGTTCGGCAAGAACCATGCAGTAAAGCCCAAGGTGTAAAATTACAGAACAGCTTCAGATCCTCCAATAAAATTATCATGCCCGTATCACCAAGACATAGTTGTAATAGCAGTCAGACTAAGATGACTGGTGCTAACACTTTGTGAGTGATCAAATCTTGGAATTATTTGTCAGATGATCAGATGTTTCAAGAACATTTGCGGGGTCCACATTCTGGAGTACGCAGACGTGGGCATATGACGAGAATTTGTGTGCATAACACTTCGGTATGTGAGTGATCAAGTCCTGGAATTATTTGTGAAATGGGGTAAAATGTGTTTTACTGATGAAAATAGTAAATTTTATTTGACAAGTAACACAGGGGCTCACTACACAGGAAATATAAATGTTGTGAAAGAAAAACCCTACCACACAATTTGAGAATAGTGTATGATGTCTAATAATTGTGGGATGTGTGGTAGATCTCGAAGCAGGGGGTAACACAAAGTCCTGGCTGGGAAGGGCACATGGGACAGTAATATCTAGATTCGCTCCTACTGCCCTGTTTGCTGCAGACCCGGCACCTTTTTTTAGGACGGTTTTGGGTGGGAGTACGAGGCATGAGACGCATAAAATGCCGTTCTGTTAGTCTCCGGGCATTCTCTGACTCGAAGGCTGCCTCTGGTGCCGCTGAGTCAAACATTAGGGACTCAATAATTTTTTCCTGGTATTGCAGAAATGTGAGGGCCCCTTGTGATTTTTTATACAGTACAAAACTGTTGTAGGTAGCAATCTGTATCAGGTAGATTGCTACCTATTTGTACCAGGCCCTCGTTTTCCGCTTTACCAGGTATGGTTGGAGCACCTGGTCAGACAGGTCCACGCCAGCCATAAACCTGTTGTATTGTGTCACACAGAAGGGTTTTTGTTTGTCCCTGGTGCCTCCCCTCTCTCTGACCGACACAGTGGTGTCCTCATGCAGGGTGGTGAGCATGTAGATGTCCTTGCGGTCATTCCACTTTACGGCAAGCAGTTTGTCACTTGCCAGTGCGAATGACGCCCCCTTCTCTAGACGTCTGGACACTAACTGTGCCGGCAAACCAACACGGTTTTTCCTTATTGTCCCACAAGCCCCTGTATTTGCAGCATGGAGGGATTGGTATAGGGGGATACTGGTGTAGTAGTTGTCGGTGTACACGTGGTAACCTTTACCAAGAAATGGCGTCATTAGCTCCCAGACAATTTTTCCTGGGATGCTAATTGTCTGGGGACAGTTGGGTGGGCTTATTTGGCGGTCCCTACCCTCATAAATGATAAAGTTACACGTGTACCCGCTGGTGCTTTTGCACACTTTATATAATTTTATGCCATACTTGGCTCTTTTGGAGGGAATAAACTGACGGAATGAGAGACGGCCCTTGTAGCTCATTAGGGACTCGTCAACCGAAACATTCTCCTCTGGGCTGTAGGAAGTTAGGAAGGACTCTTTCAGGAGGGATATTAGGGGTTTCAATTTATTAAGGCGGTCATAATTGGGGTCAGTTCTTGGGGGGACTTGGGAATTATCACTAAAATGGAGGAATCTCAATAGGGTCTCGTATCGGGTTCTGGGCATTACGGCTGCAAATACAGGGGTGGCGTGGACAGATTTAGTTGCCCAATAGGAGCGTAAACTGGGTTTTTTCACTATTCCCATGTTGAGGGTAATGCCTAAAAATTTTTTGATTTCCGGGACGCTTGTGGGGATCCAGGAACGGGAATGGACAGATGTTGGCTTTTGGGCAATATATTGGCGGGCGTATAAGTTGGTGTGGTGGGTGATATGCTCAAGCACATGCTGGGTAACAAAAATTTGGAAAAAATCCAGTGGGGCAAAATTGGTGACATTTATTTTGATGCCAGGGTCTCCTATGAAAGGGGGAATTTGTGGGGTAAAGGACGGGTTGGGATACCAGGGAGCATGGGGGACTACTGCCCCTGACGCTTCAGCAGTGGCGACTGGCGGGGTGTGGGACCCCGTGGAGGAAGCCGAATCGTCACCGCTATCCGAAAACGCCTCTCTTTCTGAGGCTGATTCGGTCTCCGACCCAGAACTGCCGGAGGCAAGCAGTGAGTACGCTTGCTCTGCCCTAAACATCCTGCGGGCCATGTTTTTTTTGGGTTTTTTTTTTTATGTATCCCTGCCTAACAAAAAATAAACCTGAACCTAATCTAACACTAGTATTTTTTTATTTTTTTATTTTTATAACCCTAACCCTAAAAAAGATTTATAATGATTATAAAAAAAAAAATATTGATTAGGGGAACGGCGCAGCAAGGGATGACGGAATGACGGAGGGGGGAATGATCACGGGGAGGTGATCAGAAAATTGGGAATTGATTATCAGGAATTTTGTAGATTTATAACTTTTTGTCTCTAATATAGCAGCACGTAGTCTCTCTCTCTTCTCTCCCAGATCAACTATAAGGGAGAGAGGAGAAAGGCAGACCTAAATGCTGCCATATTTATCAAATATTGGCATTTTGACTACTGTGATAGGATCTATCACAGTATTCAAATCACAACAGCCAATCAGATTTTTTTTTTTTGTTGCCGGGTGCAGGAGGCAGATTATGCCAAGCACACTGCGCATGCGCCCGCCATTTTCCCGGAGAAGAGAGGAAGGGGGGCCGCGGGGGACCGGGGGTTTCAAGATTCTTTATTGAGGTACTGTGCGGGGGCGGTGGGGGAACGGGGGATCCCAGATCGGGTGGGAGATACCGGGAAAAGCGGATAGGACCCCGGTGGACCGGAGGGAGGGCTCTGGAGAACCGGAGGGTGCTCCGGGATACCAGACAGCTCCGGTGGACCGGTGGAGGGGGTCAGGGGGAGGACATTTCCCTCCGATCTGAAATGTTTCATCATTTCAGATCAGAGGGAAATGAATGCACCGGCGGCGGGAGCAGCAGTTTTCAGCGCGCATCGGCGCCATCTTGCATGCTCCGGAGGGGGGCTCTGGAGAACCGGAGGGGGCTCCGGTGGACCAGACAGTTCCGGTGGACCGATGGAGGGATCAGGGGGAGGACATTTCCCTCCGATCTGAAATGTACGCACCTCCCCCTTGAAGGAGGGATTGTTCGGCGGTCACAGCAACGTCGCTGACAAGGTATGTGCGCGTGACGCTGCCGTAGTGATAATGTTCGCTACGGCAGCGATCACCACATATCGCACGTACGACGGGTGCGGGTGCTATCGCGCACGACATCGCTAGCTATGGCTAGCGATGTCGTAGCGTGTAAAGCACCCTTTACAGTCTCTCCCCATTGTCACAGACCTGTTTTTTTAGACAGACATCTTAGGGATACGGACACATTTTTTGTTGTGCCAGTGACCTCTTCCTCTCATTCAGTATAATCAGGCGAACCTAGGCAAATCAGGGCCTGCCGAGAGTCCAAGGAGTGAGCTGAACTGGGAATTGCTGATCATTATAGCTTGTACTGTGGTCATTCAGGTTATGTTATCATTCAGTGTTTTAAATACAAGAATTAATGTAAAAGTAAAAACAAAAGGGATTTTATGGTGTAATTGTGCCACCACCGCGTCAGCAGTTCGGCTGCTTGGATCCGGATCTGCGGTGGCTCGAGGGGTCTTCTGACCCGGGGGAATCGGGGTCGCGTGGCCAATCAAATAAAAGGGGGGATATTTACATGGAGCTGTTTGGTTAAAGTTCGTGACGCCACCCGTGGTGTGTAGTAAGGGTGAAGTACCACTGCTGCAGCTGGGAGTTTCCGGTGGCAATGGAGTGGGCAGCCAGGTGTTTAACCCCTCCACGGGTAGGGGGGATGCCCCGGGACTCGGTGATGGTGTTGGGAAGGTGCCGTCGGGTCGGTAAGGGTTAATTGCATACTCACTCAGTCCAATAACGATGAAGCTGACAACCGTGGTAAACCAAAGTTCTTGATGCCACTGTAGCAGGGAGGGAGCACGCCTGGATCCCGTGCCCGTTGGTGTTGCTTGTTAGCCTGTGACCTTAACCTTCGCACCTCTTGTCTATAGTTGGTCCTTTTTAGCATGAAACTAAATGGGTCCCACTCACCAGTGTGGCTAACTGGGTGAACTTGCTCTCAAGGTTCACGCTTGGGATTTTCTGGACTATGCAGTGGGAAAGTCCTATCCCCCTCATTGTTCTACTACCCCGATTTTGGAGCGGGTGGAGAACGGATCTTGAAGACTCCGTCCTCATCGGGTAAATTACCAGGACGCCTGAAACTACTTCCCAGCCTAGGGTCCACATACCCCATCGTGCCCTGGCCCCTTGCCCTGTGATGGCACAAGGCCACCGGCTGTCCTCCTCGACAATCCGTGCCCCTTGTCACGATCCCCTGCGACCGGGGTCCAGCTCCTACCAGGCCCAGACCAACGTCTGCCACCTAGTACACCAAGGAGCCCAGCTCCCGACTTGTGACCTCTCCCCTTGAGAGTCACTCCTCAACTGACTGTCTCCTAACACTCCTGACCTCCCCTTAACCAATCCCCCAAGTGGCCAACCCTATTCCCTTCAGGCTGTCCACTGGTGTGTATGGTGGATGTCATGCAGAGTGTTCCTAGGATTTTGATTAGCTTGTTCTTACCAACACCAAAGGTTAGGAACCCGTAACCAAGGAAGAGGTGGATATCATGCAGAAGGGCAGATTGCAAAATAACCTGTGACGACCTGATAGGCCAGGGCGTCACATAATGACACAGGTCCTAAGAGTCTGAAATTATCTCTCATGCACAAAATCTTGGTTTATTGTGACCTCTGCATTTGAAGATCCAAGCTCTGTCTTAGATCTCATTTACAGTGACTTCGCTATTGAATGTGGATACAGTGTTTCTATTCTCGGGTATCCTATTCAAGTGTCAGCGATTTGACAATTCTCCCCTTGATTCAAAGTCATGTTAGTTCTAAGGTTGAGAATGGTTGCATGAAAGTGGGAGAGTATTACACACAGAATCCATTTCTCTCATGCCCCTTCCATCTTTCACCTGCGAAACATGTGTTAGGCATACCTTGGTTGGTTAAACACAATCCTACCATGAATTTGGAAACTTGGGAGATTAAGTCTTGGGGGGACCTTTGTTCCTTCCGTGGCTTAACTAAAGGCCCGGTTACACGCAACGACATCGCTAACGAGATATCGCTGGGGTCACGGAATTCGTGACGCACATCCAGTGTCGTTAGTGACAACGTTGCGAGTGACACCTACGAGCGACCGCTAACGACCCAAAAAGCGGCAAAAATCGTTGATTGTTGACATGTCGTTTCTTTCCCAATATCGTTGCTAATTTAGGACGCAGGTTGTTCATCGTTGCTGAGGCAGCACACATCGCTACGTGTGACACCCCAGGAATGACGAACAACAGCATTTCTGCGTCCTGCGGCAACACGGTGGAAGTGACGTTAATGCGGCTGCTCTCCGCCCCTCCGCTTCTATTGGTGGCCCTCTGTGTAACGTCGCTGTGACGCTGCACGAACCTCCCTCTTAAAAGAGTTTGTTTGCCGCTAGGAAGGTATGTGCGTGTGACGCGTACTAGCGATATTGTTCGCCACAGGCAGCAATTTGCCCGTGACGCACACACGACGGGGGCGGGTGTGATCGCTAGCGACATCGCTAGCAATGTCGCAGCACGTAAAGCGGCCTTAAGTCTTTGGCATCTGTGAGGTCTCATCTTCCTGGATTCATTCAGGATTTTGAGGGGGTGTTTTCTGAGACTGAGTGTAAAGTTCTCCCTCTGCATAGGGACTGCGCAATTAAATTCCTTCTCGTTTGTTTAACCTCTATCTTCCAGAAAGGGATGCCTTGATAGAGTAGATTCAAAAAAGTCTGGTCAAGGGGCATTTACGGCCACCTACCTCTCTAGTAGCCATGGGGTTTTTCTTTGTCAAGATAAAGGATGGAGGCATTGCAGCCCATGCTTGGATTTTAGAAAGACTAATATGACCATGGTCCGTAATCCCTATCCTTTACTCCTTATACCTGGCCTGTTTAATCAACTAGCTGGAGCCAAATGGTTTTCCAAACTTGAACTAAGGAGGGCGTATAACCTCATACGTATTTAGCAGGGTGATGAGTGGAAAACCACTTTCAATACAGCCAAGGGTAATTTTGAAAATTTGGTGATGCAATTCGGGGTGACTAATGCTCTGCCGTTTTTTTATAACTTCATTAATGACTATTTTTAACCTCTGATAGGTAGATTTTTGGAGATTTATTTGGATGATATATTGATTTACTCATGTTCTTGTGATAAGCATCATGAATATGTTCAACAGGTTCTTCAAATTCTTTGTGACAATCATTTATTTGTAAAACTGGGGAAATGTCAATTTGAGGTTCAAAAGGCACATTTTTTGGAGCTTTTGGTTTCTTTGTCAGGGTTTCAGATGGTCCCCGTTAGGCTATGTGTCCACGCTGCGGAAAATGCACGGATTTTGCCGCGGATTTCTCGCGGAAAAGCCGCGGATTTCCCGAAAATCTGCAGCAGCGGCACTTCCCAGCCATTTCTATGGCTTTTTGGAAATGCTGTGCCCATGCTGCGGATTTTTCCGCGGCGGATTTGGTGCAGATTTTGATCCGGAAAAATCTGCAACATGTCAATTATTGTTGCGGATTTTGATCCGGATTTTGGCTTCAGAATTGAGAAAAAAAAAAAATCCGCACCAAAATCCGCGGTAAATCCGCGGCAAATCTGCACCTTTGAAAAGGTGCGGATTTTGCGGGAAAGCCGCGGATTTTCATGCAGAAAAATCCGCAGCAACATTCTATCGTGGACACATAGCCTAAAGCTTTGCAATTACCAACACATTGCACTTCAGTTATTAGGATCGAGACAGAGCGTGAGGCCGAAGCTGGTGATACATGAAAGACTAAAAAGTGGGTGTGCCGCCAACACGCCCGCAGCAACCGGGCTGCTCGGATCCGGACCCGCTGTGTGGATCGAGGGATCCTCCGGACCCGGGGGTCACGCAGACATGCCAAATGAAAAGGGGGACGTAGTTGTACGGCCTTGGCCGTATTCAGTTCGTGACGCCACCCACAGTGTGTGGTGAAGTGGGACACCACCGCTGCTGTTGTGGGATACCCGGGGGAGATGTAGTGGCAGCCGGATGTTAACCCCTCCGTGGGTAGGGATGGTTGTCCCGGGGTCCAGTGTCTCTGTGCAGAGTATGGCGATGGCAAGGGTCTGCGTGCCCGGACGTACCAGGGGATGTTTGGTTACTCACAATTAAATGAATCACACGAGTCTTTTGGTAAACCAAGGTGCTGGTGGCCGGCCGCCGCAGCCGGTTGTACTCTGGTCCCCCACCCGGGCTGGTGGTCGCCGTCTTTTCCTCTGCACTAGTTTTAGTTGTGTGTTTAGACTTCCCGGTATGGAACACGGGAGTCCGCTACCGGATTTTTGTGTACCTGAGGAGCCGTGCACGCTGACGCTGACCCGTGGGATCTATGGGCTCTGGCGGTTGCCCTATCCCTCTCTGTGGGTGGTTGTCTGCTTTTGGGACTTTGGTTGGGACAGGACCTATAATCCTGCCCTCAATCGGTTGATTAGCTAGGCCGTTTGTTCCGGTCCTGGCTTCAGGGTCCGAGTACCCCCTGTGTGTACGGTTTCCGGTCTGGTCTCTGGTGTCGGTACCGGCGGGCTCCAACCTTGTCCCGGTCCACCTCGGATTTGCCAAGCCATCTTCACGTCTCCTGCTGACGGAGACCACCGTCTGCTACCTAGTCAAGGCACCAGGGCTCCGACCCTGGTACCGTTCAACTTGAACTTCTCCTCTGCTGGAGCTACACCTAGCCCCAGCCTCCACGTCTCTCAACTTGAACTGCAACTTCATCTGAAGCTTAACTGCTTGTTTTCTCGCCCCGGGCTGTCTAGACCCCTAGGTGGGCATTTCCTAACCCCCTGATCCCGCCCACTGGTGTGCCTGTCTTGCCCTGAGGGGGGTGACTAGGGTTTCAGGTCGGCTGTATGTGACCCTGTGGGGGATGGTGTTATGTGGGGGCCTATTGTGTGACTACCTGGTTTTGCCAGGGCGTCACATGGGCACTGCTTTTCATTACTACTTTCATTACTGAAAAGATTCTTAGAGCCAAGTTCAGATTTACTGTCATTTAAACTGCAATAGAAAGTACAAAATTTTACTTCTTCGATCTACACCGAAAAGTGGAAAATACTTGAGAAAACATTTAACAAAATCTTTAGAGCCCTCTGCTGGGAGTTTGTAGAATTACTGTTCAAAAACACAATCCACACAAGTGGTCTGCAATCTACAATTCCTATTACACTATGACATTGTTTTTACAGAGTTGCCATATTTCTATCTACGGCATTAAGACATTAGACAATTAGAAAAGTAATGACAAACTATTTTACATCTAGTGTATATATCTGTGTTTATTTGTTAACTGTAAGCAACTGTTATATGTGCACTGCACTATAATATCGACTTGGCATTTAACAATTATTCAGGTACAGAATATATGCACTGCATGGCACTTTTGTAGCTGCCATATGTCAGAATTGACTAGGAATTCAATAGTTGCATTTTGCTGATGCTCCATTGCAATATTATCTTTTAAATATTAGGTCAATGTATTTAATGTATTTAGGCAGTGGCCAAAGGAGCGATGGGCTGGCTTGCTTACCCCGTTTCTGGCAGGTGAGGCTCAAAAAGCCTACTTTGATCTCGAGCCTGAAGCAGAGCATGACTTTGATAAACTAAAAGCCGAGATCCTGGCCTGGCTGGGAGTGACGACGGCCGTGCGAGCACAGAGAGCTCACCAATTGACTTATCAGTCCGATAAACCACCGTGGTCACAGATGTTCGACCTTATTCACTTGACCAAGAAATGGCTACATCTCGAGGTTTTGATGGTGCCAGAGATGATGCAAAGAATCGTCTTCAATAAGTACCTAAGAGCTCTACCGCCAGCTCTGAGAAAATGGGTAAGCCATGGAAATCCCACGACAGCGGATCAGCTAGTGGATCTAGTGGAGCGTTATTCCTTAGCAGAAGGACTTATGGATGACGCTACACATCCTCCCTCTTCCCCTTCTCGACGAGGATCTGGTAAGACTGTTACAGGGTCTAGGGGAGGAGGAAAATGTTCTAAAGCAGTGGAGGAAAACAGGACTGCTGGCCCTGTGAGGCCTGAGGTGCCAAACTATGGTCTTAGTAAGGGGCCCATGATGTGTTTCCGCTGCCAGGAGGTGGGCCACATTGCTGCAAACTGTCCAGTAACTAAAGAACCGATGCAGTGCAATGTCACAGACTTTGAAAAACGCATGGCTATTGTTGCACGGGTAGTGTGTATTGCTGCATGTCAAGGCGATATGAAAAAACACCTGTGTGAAGTATCCATTGATGGCAATACTGTTGTTGCGCTGTTAGGGGTACTTTGCACGCTGCGTCATCGCTAGCCGATGCTAGCGATGCCGAGCGCTATAGTACCCGCCCCCGTCGCACATGCGATATCTTGTGATAGCTGCCGTAGGGAACATTAGCGCTACGGCAACTTTACACGCACTTACCTGCCCTGCGATGTCGCTCTGGCCGGCGACCCGCCTCCTTCCTAAGGGGGCGGGTCGTACGGCGTCATAGCGACGTCACACGGCAGGCGGCCAATAGAAGCAGAGGGGCGGAGATGAGCGGGACGTAAACATCCCGCCCACCTCCTTCCTTCCGCATAGCCGGTGGACGCAGGTAGGAGATGTTCCTCACTCCTGCGGCTTCACACACAGCGATGTGTGCTGCCGCAGGAACGAGGAACAACATCGTACCGACATTATGGAAATGACCGACGCTACACAGAACGCCGATTTACGACGCTTTTGCGATCATTTATTTATTTATAACAGTCTCCTGCATTACTACGCCCTATGGCTCTGTGCATCATAAGGTGGGATTACTCCTAGCGTTATTGCATGATATCATTTTGGGCAGGGATTTTCCCCACTTTTGGCAGTTGTGGGAGAACCAACTAGTACCCCAGGGTAGCCGCACAGATGATCCTTCTCCAACACCTTGTGTGGGCCCGTAGCCACTAGAGGATGCCCCACAAGAGGATTGAGAGAAGGAATCCGCTGAAAACAACCTCAAGTTCCCATTTTCAGTTCTGTCGGGCGATTCCGATGAACCCAGGGCAGAGGCGGACGCAGGCGGCCGTCCCCCTTCCTGGTGGCTGAATTCGGAAGTCCAGAAAGATGACTTCCAAAGCAAGCAAATGAGAGATTCTACCCTTTCTCAGGCTATAAAAAAATGTTAAAATGATAAACGGGGTGCAGGTGGATGCAGGTACTAGGCTGGCTTACCCCTACATGGCCCTGGAGAATGACGTTCTCTATCAGATAGAGAAGGAGGGCGACACAGTCCAATGATTGGTTATGCCGAAATCCTACAGGTGGAGAGTGCTGGACCTGGCACACGGACACCTGATGGGGGGTCACCTGGGGGTCCAAAAAAACACCGAAAGGATATTACACTGTTTTGTTTGGCCATGCATGCATCACGATATTCGCACCTATTGAGAATCTTGTCCCGACTGCCAAATCTCTGCGCCTAGGCCCCGTTTCTGTAGTGCCTTAGTACCTCTGCCTATCATTGAGATCCCGTTTGAGAGGATTGGGATGGATTTAGTTGGACCCCTCCACAAGTCTGCATGAGGACACCAGCACATCCTTGTCATCTTGGATTATGCCACACATTACCCCGTGGCCATCCCTTTTCGTAACACGGCTACCAAGACCATTGCCAAGGAGCTGGTCCATGTGTTTTGTTGGGTTAGTGTCACAAAACAAATACAGACCAAAGGACCTGCTTTATGTCCAAAGTAATGAAAGAGCTCTGCAAGATGTTACAAATAGCACAGTTACGCACCTCCGTGTATCACCCGTTCGACCAGTCCGTCGATTTGAGGTTTAACAAAACCTTGGCACAGATGCTCCATAAGGCGATAGACAAGGACGGGAAGAACTGGGGCTACTTACTTTCGTATTTGCTTTTTGCCATCCAGGAGGTGCCTTAGTCTTCCACCAGGTTCTTGCTTTTAAAGCTTCTGTATGCCTGACGTCCCTGTGGACTGTTGGATGTCGCTAAAGAAACCTGGGAGGGACAGGTGCCCCCGTTCAAAAGCATAATAGACTATGTAACCCAAATGCAGGACCATATTGCTGCTGTGATGCCCATCATTAAAGAGCATATGATACAGGCTCAAGGAGCACAGAAAAGGATTTATGATAGGGGGGCCAAGATCCATACTCTTGCACCCGGAAATAGGGTGTTGAACCTGGTCCCCACGGTGGTAAGAAAATTCCTGGCAAAGTGGCAATGCACCTTTGAAATTATGTGAGGTAAACTACAAAGTGTACCAGGCTGGTAAAAGGAAGCTTGAACAGATTTATCACGTGAATCAGCTATGTCAGCAGTAGAGACGAGCGAACCGGTCCCGGTTCGGCTCGAGGCCGGTTCGCCGAGCGGGGGTCCCGTTCGATTTCGGTTCGTCGAACGTTCGACGAACCGAACTCGAACGTATAGGCTATAATGGGAGGCAATCACAAACACATAAAAATGTATTATAAATGTACACAAACAGTTAATAAACATTGCCATAACACTTACTGGTCCTCGCGATCCCTTCTGCACTCTGTCTCCTGCCGCTATTCCATCCGATGATCGCTGAATCCTCCCGGTGACCGGCACTGCCAGCAGAGAAGCAGGACCTATCGTGACGTCAAAATAGCCATGTGACCAGTCATGTGGCTATTATCTCATTGGCTACAGACTGGTCACATGACTATGACACGTCATGTAGGACCTGCGAGTGCATCTCTCCGGTACACGGTGCACATATGTGTATCGCCGTGTACCGGCGACATGCTCTAGCACACGGTCGACTCCCCGTTCCGTTAGGGACCGGCTGACATAGCCGGTTATTAACGGAGATCACCGTTGCCATAGCAACGCAGTTAGCGGTGACGTCACCGCTAACCGCGGCTCCGAGAGCACCGTTGCTATGGTAACGCGTCTGTCAGTGTTACCGCTGTTACCGCTAGCAGCCAGCACTGATCACTCACGGAGTGAAGGCTGCACGCTGCTTCCCGATTGTAGTGATGATTGTAGTGAGGATGAGGTTGTAATTATAGGGAAGCCCGTTTTTTTTTAATTATTTCACTTATTTCATGAAATAATTAGAAAACAAATGACGTAGGCTTCGCCCCATTTTTGTGTCCAGCCAGGTACAACTAGGCAGCTGGGGATTGGAATCCGCACCACAGGTTGGCCTGAGCTTTCTGGGCCCCACTGCTGCGAATTGCAGTCTGCAGCCGCCTCAGAAAATGGCATTTTCATAGAAGCGCCATCTTCTGGCGCTGTATCCAACTCTTCCAGCACCTGCCTGCTATACCTGGCTAGCATACAAAAATATGGCGAAGCTCACGTCCTTTTTTTGTAGTTTTTTGGCAAAAAAAATAAAAAATGCTTCCCTGGATTTTCCATTGCCAGTGAAGGTAACACCAAGCAGTGGGGGTTAGCAGCCAGTAGCTGCTTGGATTACCCTTAGCTAGCAATACAAAAAATGCAGCGGGAGCCCATATATATTTTTTTTAATTATTTATTTAAATAACTAAAAATAAAATGGGCTTCCCTGTATTTTGATTGCTGGACATCACAGTGCTGTAAAAATAAATCTTTAAAAAAATGACGTAGCGCTCCGCGGTATTTTTGATTCTCAGCGCAGATAAAGCAGACAGCTATGGGTTGCCACCCCCATCTGCCTGCCGTTGCCTTGGTTGGCAATCAAAATACAGGGAAGCCCATTAATTTTTTCTATTTAAAAAATAGTTAAAAAAAAAAAAAATGACGTTGGGTCCCCCCATTTTTGATAGCCAGCTAAGGTAAAGCAGACGGCTGTAGCCTGAAAACCACAGCTGGCAGCTTTACCGTGGTTGGGGATCCAATGTGGAGGTCCCCTCAGGCTCTTTTTTATAATTATTTTATAAATATTAATAATTACACAATAAAAGTAGGGTCCCCCCCAAATTGGATCACCAGCCAAGGTAAAGCGGACAGCTGTGGTCTGGTATTCTCAGGGTGGGAAGGTCCATAGTTATTGGGCCTTCACAGCCTAAAAATAGCAGGCCGCAGGCACCCCAGACGTGGCGCATCCACTAGATGCGCCAATCCTGGCGCTTCACCCCAGCTCATCCCGTGCCCTGGTGCAGTGGCAAACGGGGTAATAAATCGGGTTGATACTAGCTGTAAAGTCACCTGAGATCAAGCCCAGCAGTTTGTGATGTCATGGCGTCTATTAGATACCCAACATCATAAACTGTCAGTACTAACAAAAACAAAAAATCGACAAAAGAAATTTATTTGAAAAAACAGTCCCCAAAACATTTCCTCTTTCACCAATTTATTGTAAGAAAAAAAATAAAGGGGTCCCACGACAACTCTGGACCGTCTAGAATATGGGGGGGAGACACTCAGGGAACGTATCCCCCATTTTCTAGGAGTGCGGACCCTTCATGTGAGGAGTGTGGGTGCAATGGATCTGCACTCACTCTCCCCGGGTCCACAGCAGCAGAGTCCATGTCGTAATGGTTGCTACCAAAGCTGCAATGCCCTGCTCATGAGGTAAGGGCATGCCTAATCAGGAGAACTACTGTAGAGGAAGCTCTGCTCACTGGTATATAGGTGCTCAGAGGTAATAATAGATAAAATTAGTGAGTAACCTCGGCACTCTATATCTCCCAGACTAAGTCAGTAAGTCACAATGGATAGTAATGCAAAATCACTCTTTATTGGTCCGTATTAAGAATTTTTTTTTTTTCATAAGCATATATGTTTTTGTCCAAAACAAGTTACAAATGACGTTTCGGCCTGAGCCTTCGTCAGATTGGACTTATCTGCATGTAATCATGAAAAATGACAATAATCAGTATCACATAAGAGTGAGAGAACAATAACATAAACTCGAACAATGTAGAGGTACAATTGGGATGCAGCAAAAAAATTGCAACACAGCAAGAAATGAAACACATGATACAAATGTCATAATACAGTACAAGGACAATATAGTAATGACAAATATGGGGTCAGAGTAGACTTAGACAGCTCTGGTACGAAAGAGATGTCAATCATAAAGTAACATGTGCAGTAGGTGTAGAGCTACAGTATGCATGGCAGAGCTAATGGGTAGACCGACCATAGAAAAAGAACGGAGAAAAAGTGGAGAAAAAAATGGAGAAAAAGTGGAGAATAAATGGAGAAAAAGTGGAGAAAAAGTGGAGAAAAAGTGGAGAAAAAGTGGAGAAAAAATAGAGAAAAAGTGGAGAAAAAGTGGAGAAAAAAATGGAGAAAAAGTGGAGAAAAAGTGGAGAATAAATGGAGAAAAAGTGGAGAAAAAGTGGAGAAAAAGTGGAGAAAAAGTGGAGAAAAAAATGGAGAAAAAGTGGAGAAAAAGTGGAGAAAAAAATGGAGAAAAAGTGGAGAAAAAATGGAGAATAAGTGGAGAAAAAGTGGAGAAAAAGTGGAGAAAAAAATGGAGAAACAGTGGAGAAAAAGTGGAGAATAAATGGAGAAAAAGTGGAGAAATGTGGAGAAAAAAATGGAGAAAAAGTGGAGAAAAAGTGGAGAATAAGTGGAGAAAAAGTGGAGAAAAAGTGGAGAAAAAGTGGAGAAAAAGTGGAGAATAAATGGAGAAAAAGTGGAGAAAAAAATGGAGAAAAAGTGGAGAAAAAGTGGAGAATAAGTGGAGAAAAAGTGGAGAAAAAGTGGAGAAAAAGTGGAGAAAAAGTGGAGAAAAAGTGGAGAATAAATGGAGAAAAAGTGGAGAAAAAAATGGAGAAAAAGTGGAGAAAAAGTGGAGAATAAGTGGAGAAAAAGTGGAGAAAAAGTGGAGAAAAAGTGGAGAAAAAGTGGAGAAAAAGTAGAGAAAAAATGGAGAAAAAGTGGAGAAAAAGTGGAGAATAAGTGGAGAAAAAGTGGAGAAAAAGTGGAGAAAAAAATGGAGAAACAGTGGAGAAAAAGTGGAGAAAAAGTGGAGAAAAAGTGGAGAATAAATAGAGAAAAAGTGGAGAAAAAGTGGAGAAAAAAATGGAGAAAAAGTGGAGAAAAAGTGGAGACAAAGTGGAGAAAAAAATGGAGAAAAAGTGGAGAATAAGTGGAGAAAAAGTGGAGAAAAAGTGGAGAAAAAGTGGAGAATAAATGGAGAAAAAGTGGAGAAAAAGTGGAGAAAAAAATGGAGAAAAAGTGGAGAAAAAAATGGAGAAAAAGTGGAGAAAAAGTGGAGAAAAAGTGGAGAAAAAAATGGAGAAAAAGTGGAGAAAAAGTGGAGAAAAAAATGGAGAAAAAGTGGAGAAAAAGTGGAGAATAAGTGGAGAAAAAGTGGAGAAAAAAATGGATAAAAAGTGGAGAAAAAGTGGAGAAAAAAATGGAGAAAAAGTGGAGAAAAAGTGGAGAATAAATGGAGAAAAAGTGGAGAAAAAAATGGAGAAAAAGTGGAGAAAAAGTGGAGAAAAAAAATGGAGAAAAAATGGAGAAACAGAGGAGAAAAAGTGGAGAATAAATGGAGAAAAAGTGGAGAAAAAGTGGAGAAAAAAATGGAGAAAAAGTGGAGAAAAAGTGGAGAATAAGTGGAGAAAAAGTGGAGAAAAAGTGGAGAAAAAAATGGATAAAAAGTGGAGAAAAAGTGGAGAAAAAAATGGAGAAAAAGTGGAGAAAAAGTGGAGAATAAATGGAGAAAAAGTGGAGAAAAAAATGGAGAAAAAGTGGAGAAAAAGTGGAGAATAAGTGGAGAAAAAGTGGAGAAAAAGTGGAGAAAAAGTGGAGAAAAAGTGGAGAAAAAGTGGAGAAAAAAATGGAGAAAAAGTGGAGAAAAAGTGGAGAAAAAGTGGAGAAAAAAATGGAGAAAAAGTGGAGAAAAAGTGGAGAAAAAGTGGAGAAAAAGTGGAGAATATATGGAGAAAAAGTGGAGAAAAAAATGGAGAAAAAGTGGAGAAAAAGTGGAGAAAAAAATGGAGAAAAAGTGGAGAAAAAGTGGAGAAAAAAATGGAGAAAAAGTGGAGAAAAGGTGGAGAAAAAAAATGGAGAAAAAGTGGAGAAAAAGTGGAGAATAAGTGGAGAAAAAAATGGAGAAAAAGTGGAGAAAAAGTGGAGAAAAAAATGGAGAAAAAGTGGAGAAAAAAATATAGAAAAAGTGGAGAAAAAATGGAGAAAAAGTGGAGAAAAAAATGGAGAAAAAGTGGAGAAAAAGTGGAGAAAAAGTGGAGAAAAAAATAGAGAAAAAGTGGAGAAAAAGTGGAGAAAAAGTGGAGAAAAAAATGGAGAAAAAGTGGAGAAAAAGATGGAGAAAAAGTGGAGAAAAAGTGGAGAAAAAAATGTAGAAAAAGTGGAGAAAAAGTGGAGAAAAAGTGGAGAAAAAAATGGAGAAAAAGTGGAGAAAAAGGTGGAGAAAAAGTGGAGAAAAAGTGGAGAAAAAAATGTAGAAAAAGTGGAGAAAAAAATGGAGAAAAAGTGGAGAAAAAGTGGAGAAAAAGTGGAGAAAAAAATGGAGAAAAAGTGGAGAAAAAGTGGAGAATAAGTGGAGAAAAAAATGGAGAAAAAGTGGAGAAAAAGTGGAGAAAAAAATGGAGAAAAATTGGAGAAAAAGTGGAGAAAAAAAATGTAGAAAAAGTGGAGAAAAAATGGAGAAAAAGTGGAGAAAAAAATGGAGAAAAAGTGGAGAAAAAGTGGAGAAAAAAATGGAGAAAAAGTGGAGAAAAAGTGGAGAAAAAGTGGAGAAAAAAATGTAGAAAAAGTGGAGAAAAAATGGAGAAAAAGTGGAGAAAAAATGGAGAAAAAGTGGAGCACCCTTTGGTGCCTTTCATGTGGCACTAAGGAGTGCTTAGCTTTGTATTTAGCCAAAAAAAATGAAAAAAAAAATGACGTAGGGTTCCCCCTAGTTTTGTAGCCAGCTAGGGTAAAGCAGACGGCTGCAGCCTGCAGACCACAGCTGGCAACCTCACCTTGGCTGGTAATCCAAAACTGAGGGCACCCCACGCTGTTATTTTAAATTAAATAAATAATTAAAAAAAAAAACACGTAGGGGTCCCCCAAAATTGGATTACCAGCCAAGGTAAAGCAGACAGCTGGGGCCTGATATTCTCAGACTAGGGAGGTCCATGGTTATTGGACTCTCCCCAGCCTAAAAATAGCAGGCCGCAGCCGCCCCAGAAGTGGCGCATCCATTAGATGCGCCAATCCTGGTGCTTCGCCCCAGCTCATCCCGCGCCCTGGTGCGGTGGCAAACGGGGTAATATATGGGGTTAATACCAGATGTGTAATGTCACCTGGCATCAAGCCCTGGGGTTGGTGAGGTCAGGCGTCTATCAGATACCCGACATCACCAACCCAGTCAGTAATAAAAAAAAATAGACGACAACCACATTTTTATTTGAAAAAACACTCCCCAAAACATTCCCTCTTTAACCAATTTATTAGAATGAAAAACAAATCCAGGTCTGGTGTAATCCAAGGGGTTGCCATGACGATCTACACTGTCCCAGTCAATGAAGAGCAGGATGTTCCCCATTGGCTGGGAGAGCAGTGCAGTGACCTGAGCTAACATCAATGGGTCAGCCCAGGTCACTGCAGGGGATGACAAGTGCTGCTGTCAGCGAGGTACATTACCTGCGCTGATCTCCAGCACTGCTGACAGCACCTGAGTTCAATGACCGCCGCCTTCACAGCCAAATATCGCGAGAGGCCCGTGACGTCACCGCTAGTCAGTCTCGGGTCGGAAGCGAGAGGTGATGTGACAAGCGGCGGCCATGGAGGACAGTGACAGCGCTGAGGTCGGGATGGCGGGACTTCATCACCGCAGGTAAGCCGAGCGGGACCATGTGTGTGTGTGTGTGTGTGTGTGTGTACATGCCGCGGGCAGGAGGGGGTGGAGCGAGCTGAGCGGGGAAGTGTGGGCTTCCTGCACGTAACTAAGATAAACATCGGGTTACTAACCAAAGCGCTTTGCTTGGATACCCGATGTTTATCTTGGTTACCAGCTTCTGGCAGGCTGCCAGCGATGGCTCCTGCACACTGTAGCTGTAAAAAGCCCTGCTTTTTGCTGATAGAACCGTTCTCGAACGTATCTAGAACTATCGAGCTTTTGCAAAAAGCTCGAGTTCTAGTTCGATCTCGAACAGCCCCCAAAATCACTCGAGCTTAGAACTGGAGAACCTCGAACCACGAACCGCGCTCAACTCTAGTCAGCAGGTCTGGCCCTTCCGGTCTGCATGCAGACCATACCGGAGGTCGGGATTGTGGAGATGCTGTTGGAGCCACAAACGACAGGCGTCAAGCAGTTTGTAATAAACAATCCCGGGCAGACCACGCTTATTAAACATGATATCATAACAGAGCCCAGGGTAACAGTTCAGGTAAAGTCCTACAGAATACCGGTAGCTCGGTGGGAAGATGTCTCCTGAGAAGTGAAGACAATGTTAGAGTTAGGTGTAATTGAGGAATCGCATAGTGCCTGGTCGAGTCCGATTGTGTTAATTAGAGTTGAGCGATGTTCGAGTCGAACGGTTTGCCAATTTCATGTTCGATTTATTTTGGGCGGTGTTTGAGTCGTTCGACGAACTCGAACGATTTGCTTAAAGTTTGGTAGTTCGAGTTACATTCGAGAACGGTTCGATCACTAAAAGCGTGGCTTTTCACAGTAAGGATATGTGTGCACGTTGCGTATCTGCATGCGTCCCGCGTCCTCAGCACAATTCCTCTCTCTTTCCTACTCACCGATCATGGGCGCGGCACTGCACGACTGTCACAAAGCTCAAGCGGCTTTTCCTCTTTTGAAAATGTCTGCCGCTTCATTATTCAATCTGGTATTCCCTGCTTTCCCCGCCCACTGGCGCCCATGATTGGTTGCAGTCAGGCACGCCCCCACGATGAGTGACAGCTGTTTCACTGTAACCAATCACAGCCGTCTGCGGGTCCATATCGTGCAGTAAAATAAATTTAAAAAAAAAATGCGGTTCCCCCCCAATTTTGATACCTGCCAGGATAAAGCCACACGGCTGAAGGCTGGTATTGTCAGGATGGGGAGCGCCACGTTATGGGGAGCCCACCACCCTAACAATATCACCCAGCGGCCGCAAGGAATTGCCGCATCCATTAGATGCGACAGTCCTGGGACTCAGCTCATCCCGAATTGCCCTGGTGCAGTGGCAATCAAGGTAATAACGGGGTTAATCATGACAAGCGTCTCCCCGAGACACCTTCCATGATTAACCTGTAAGTGAAAGTAAAGAAACACACACAGCAAAAAATCCTTTATTTTGAATAGAAGACAAAAACCACCTAATTTACCTCTTTATTAATCCCCAAAACACAATCCAGGTCCGAAGTAATCCACAAGACGCTTTCAGCTCTGCTACATGAAGTTGACAGGAAGCACTCTTTGTCCTCTCCACGCAGCACCTGAAGTGAGCCGCGCTGTCACCGGAGACTTCACTCTGCAATGCAGAGGTCAAGATAACCAAATCTTCCTATGTTTCTCATTAGAGGCAGTGGTTCAATGGTTAGAGCTACTGCCTAGGGAGCATTAGTTCATGAGTTCAAGTCCAGGCCGCCCCGGTAAAGAATTTAATTTATTTTTCATTTTCAATTATTATTTATTTATTATTATTTATTATTTATTATAATTTACTTTAATTTACTTTAATTATGCACTGAGGGGAGGAGCTGGACATCAGCTGTGAGCCGCGGGCGACACCTCTAAAATCGGAGCTGTACACGGAATGAGGCTGCATTGCTCTCTTTTCCCTCTCTTTTCCCTCTCTTTTCCATCTCTCAGACCTGGCGATGATCAGCTGATGAGGTCACCTGACGGAATCAGCTGACACTATAAATCGAGCGGTGAGGCCGGCTTTTTACCGCCCGGCCGGCTAAACTATCAGCTGCTGCCGTCGGACAGGAGTCTGCACTGAAGTGTGTAGTTTGTTTGGTTTTTTTTTTGCACTGATGCATCAGCTGATTATATAAAAGCCGTTTTTACAATCAGCTGCTGTGTCATTTGATTCAGGCCCTTGAACCTGACACATCATCTGATCGCTTTGCCTTTGAGGGTCTCCGTCTGGGAACACAGAAAGTCTATCCGTGTAGGAGACATTTGTGAGTAGGAGTAGTGCTCGATGTTTGCATGGTTTAGCTGGAAGGGACAAGCCCTCCAGTCTGTAGTTAGAATATCATCCTGTACAGTTAGCAGTTAGCGCCGGACAGGCAAGGATTTATTTTGTTGGTGTTTTTTTTTGTTTGTGCCTCTCGGCAATAAATCTGACCAAGTGGCAGTTACACCTGGAATTCGTCTGTCTGCCTGAGGTGAATACCGAACCTACGTCCACTTTGAACTCAGCAAAGGCAATCCCCCAGCATGTTATTACTATATATATATATATATATATATATATATATATATATATATATATATATATATATATATAAACACTCTGGCAAAAATTGAGAGACCACTGCAAAATTTTCAGTTTTTCTAATTTTCCTTTTTATATTTTTGAGTGAAATGTAAATTGTTCTTTTATTCTATAAACTACTGACAACATGTCTCCGAATTTCCAAGGAATAAATTTTGAATTTATTTTCTGAAAATGAGAAATGGTCAAGATAACAAAAAATGCGTTGCTTTCAGATCTCAAATAATGCAAAGAAAACAAGTTCATAATCATTTAGAAACAACAATACTAATGTTTTAACTCAGGAGGAGTTCAGAGATCAATATTTTGTGGAAAAAACATGATTTTTAATCACAACTTTCATGCGTCTTGGCATGCTTTCCACCAGTCTTTCACACTGCTTTTGGGTGACCTTATCCCACTCCTGGCGCAAAAATTTAAGCAGTTCTTCTTTGTTAGATGACTTGTGACTATCCATTTTCCTCTTGATTACATTCCAGAGGTTTTCAATGGGGTTCAGGTCTCGAGATTGGGCTGGCCATGATAGGGTTTTGATGGGCTGGGACTTCATGCACACATTGATTGACCTAGCTGGGTGGCATGGTGCATTGTCCTGCTTGAAAAACCCAGTCCCCAGAGTTGGTGAACTTTGCCTGAGCCAAAGGAAGTAACTGTTTTTTCAGGATAACCTGAGTCATACCTCCTTCGCAAAGTTTAATCTGCCCAATTCCAGCCTTGTTGAAGCATCCCCAAATTATCACCGATCCTCTATCAAATTTCACAGTGGGTGAAAGACACTGTTGCTAGTACGCCTCTCCAGGTCTCCGTCTAACCATTAGACGACCAGGTGTTGGGCAAAGCTGAAAATTAGACTCATCAGAGAAGATTACCTTACTCCAGTCCTCTATAGTCCAATTGGGTTCATTAGTGTTTTTGCTGATTCTTGGTTAAGGAATGCTAGAATCCGGGAGATATTTTTGAGTTTTAGTCATCAGGAAGTGAAGACGGCTTGGATGTGTAGCTTGAAGGATAGAGCAGAGTCGAGGGTTACTCCGAGGCAACGAGCTTGCGAGACTGGGGAGAGTGAGCAGCCATCAACTTTGATGGATAGGCTTCTAGGAAGGGTTGAGTGAGGAGGAGGAGGAAAGACAATGAATTTAGTTTTGTCTATGTTAAGCTTTAGAACTTGTGCAGAGTTCATGCAAGAAGGATGAAATAGCAGACAGATATTGTGGGATTTTGGTTAGTAGGGAAGAGATGTCAGGTCCAGAGAGGTAGATTTGCATATCATCAGCATAGAGGTGATACTGAAAGCCATGGTACACTATGAGCTGTCCCAGGCCTAAGGTTAGATGGAGAACAGCAGGGGTCCAAGAACTGAACCTTGGGGAGCACCAACAGATAGGGGGCAAGATGAGGAAGTGGTGTGAGAGTGGGAGACGCTGAATGTCCAGTCTGTTAGGTATGAATAGATCCAAGATAGGGCCAAGACTGTGATGCCAAGAGATGAGAGAATCTGTAGTAGGAGGGAATGGTCCACTGTGTCAAAGGCAGAGGACAGGTCTAAGAGGAGGAGGACAAAGTAGTGTTGCTTGGCTTTGGCGGTTAGTAGGTCATTGGTGTCTTTAGTTAAGGCAGTTTCAGTGGAGTGATGCAGTCAGAAGCCAGATTGTAACCGGTCAAAGAGGGAGCAGGAGGAGAGGTGGGAGGACAGTTCAAGATGGACATGCTGTTCCAGTAGTTTTGAGGCATAGGAGTTTTGAGGCATAGGGAAGAAGTGATATGGGGCAATAGCTAGACAGAGGCTGGATCAAGGGATGGCTTTTTGAGGATGGGTGTGATAGAGGCATGTTTACAGCAAGTTGTTAGTGATAGGTTGAAAAGATGGGTTGGGGTCAGGATGGGGACTGCGGTGAGATTGGGGATGAGGTGGGATGGGAGTGGTTCAAGTGCACAGGAGGTGATTTGTGATCTTGAGAGTAGAGTGGAGAGATGATCTTTTGTCATGATGGAGAAGCTGTATTTGGAGGAAGAGCGCTGAGTAGTTATGCGGAGGAGATGGGGGGATTGTGGACCAAAGCTTGCTTTGATGTTATCAATCTTCTGCTTGAAGTAAGAGGCAAAGTCTTCAGGTGAGATGAGAGGAGAGGGAGGTGGCGCTGGGGGACGGAGGAAAGAGTTGAAAGTGTTGTGAGACAGGGAGGATATGAGAGATGAGAAGTAAGTTTGTTTTGCAGCATTAAGTGTGATCTTGAAATTGGTGAGGGACTGTTTGTATGCAATGAAGTGCTTGGTGGAATGAGACCTTTTCCATCTCCGCTCAGCAATTCTAGAAGCTCGTCTCAGTTTTTTAGTCTCGCTCGTGTGCCAAGATTGCCTGTTGATTGGGAGAGTTTTGGTATGTATGATGTGGCAGCCGATTCAAGAGCAGTAGAGATTGTGGTGTTATATAAAGAGGCAGCAGCATCTGTATCATATAAGGAAGCAATGTCTGTGAGAGGAAGTAGGGACTCAGAGAGTGTATGTACGTCAAGGTGTTTGAGATTTCTGTGAGGGTGTGAAAGTACGTGGAGGGTGGGTTGTGTACTTGGAGAAGAAAGAGAAGAGAATGTGAGTAGGTTGTGGTCAGACTGTGGGAGTGGTGAGTTTGAGATGTTAGATAGGGAACAGAGGCGGGTGAAGATGAAGTCCAGTGTGTGGCCATCTTTGTGAGTAGATGCAGAGGACCGTTGACTCTGGCCGAAAGAGGAAGTGAGTGTTAAACGTTTAGAGACAGATGAGTGTGAAGTGTCAATAGGGATGTTGAAGTCATCCATGATGACAGTAGAATTGTCAGTGGAAAGGAAATGTAGTAGCCAGGTGGTGAAATGGTCAAAAAAGGCAGTGGCTGGTCTTGGAGGGTGATAAATGAAAGCCAGTTGGAGGTTGGAGGGGGACTAGATGCAGACGGAGTGCACATCAAAAGAGGGGAGAGTAACGGAGGGTAGCAATGGAATGGGGGTAAAGGAGCATTTGTGAGACAAGAGCAAACCAACTCCTCCACCATCCTAATTGAGTTACTAGCGCTGTGCATTCACATCTTTCAAATGGGATGCCAGTGAAATTACCCCTCATCACCAATTTATGTGCTTCCCATAGTGTCGGTGTAGAGGAGACGGAATCTTTATTCAGATGGAAAAATTCTTCTAGCTGTTTTTGTAGCTTAGCTCGATGTGCCGGAATTTTTAGGAGATGGTCATTTAGTCTCCAATGGCATACATTTTTGACAGCACTAGATGCCACTAGGTCTAGTGTGAGCGGTGCATGGTCTGACCATGTTATATGGATTATGTCTACCATTTTAGTGAGCCACAGCCCTAAGTTACTTCCATAGAACGTGTTGATCTGTGTGTGCATCATGTGTGGTTGTGAAAAAAATGTGTATTTTCTGGAAATGGGGTTTGTCACCTGCCATAGGTCGAAGAAGGCATTTTTGTGGATCAGAGCACGCAGGGTCCTAGACTGCCTGAATAAATTCTCCGAAGCAGCTTACCCATTCAAGGAATACCGATCGCTAATTTCAGAGAAGGGTAAGTTGAAATCCACTCAGGCAGCACTGTGGTACGGAGTTCTCGTGTGAGTTTGTTCAAGACCCTCTCCAGGAAAGGAATGTCTCCAGACTTAGGGGCATAGACATTGCATAGGCCAATCGGCACCCCTCAAATTATTTAGCACCTCTGCAGGTCCAAAATAGATATCTTTATGGAGCAACCCCAGGCAATAAGAATGGCAACCCCTGCCCTTTTCCTATTACCTAGTACAAAGTAAGCCTTGGGGTACTTCCTGTAGGCAAATTTAAAAGAGCAGGTTTAGTCATGGTGCGTTTCTTGCAGGAAAGCAATATCGGCTTTAGCCACCTTGAGCTCCTGTAGGGCCTGTCTTCACTTAACATTGAATTTTAACCCCTTAACATTTAGTGAAAATAATCGTGTCATCTTGAGGGAGAGAGGATAATCTAGTGTGAGAGTGTAGTAGAACTGTTGTGTTAAACCGATTCAGTAGTTGTAGGGTCACTTTATCTAGACCGAAGAGCACAGCCAGGTTGATCCACAAGGCCACATAAAGACCTCCTTTTATTGCTGCTGAAGGCCAGACTTGAGAAGGTCTCTAGAGTTCCGAGGACCCCAGGAAGTGGTCACACCCTGTGGGTTCGAGCTGTCCCAAAGCCAAATGGCTCTTCCAATAATACCCAGGGAGAGAGGGAGCCAAACAGGTGAATCAAAACTTTTCACTCAGCTCCCCGCAGCAAAAAAAGGAAATAACAAGGTCAAAAACCTTTAACCAATGCGGTTGAAAAAATGTGTAAGGCAAATAGCAGACTGTCCTCTGTTCTCATCTCCATCTCGTAGATCTATCTCCTTCAGGGGATGGTGAGTCCCTTGTCGATGCATAGTGGCACTTCGGAGTTACAGTGTTCCATACCACCAGCGGCAGGGGCTGTGGAGGGGTTAACTCCCAATTTGAAGCTTCAAGACTGGTATTCCCAGGGCCTTGCAGAACTAGGGTAGATCCGCCGAAACTTTGAGTGTTGCCGAATGCCCATTTCACCTCGCTGTGAGACTAAACGGGAATCCCCATCTGTAAAGAATTTGTTTCTCCCTCAAAACCTCCAGAAGTGGTCGGAGCAAGCGTCGCTTTTGCAGGGTTACCCAGGAGAGGTCTAGAAGAAGCTGTAGTGGATGTCCCTTGTACTCTATGGTTTGCTGTCTCCTAGCTTGTGCTATAATGTTCTCTTTGAGTTTATAATCTGTCACACAGCAGATGATGTATCTCAGAGCAGGGTTAGACCCTTTGGGGCAGAGGGCTCTGTGGGCTCTGTCCAGACTAATGACACATGTAGTGTAGGAACCCAGGATATTGTTGAACACTGACTGCAAGATGCTGGGGAGGTTTCCCTCCTCCTGTTGCTCTGGGAGGCCTCTTACTCTAATGTTGTGTCTGCAGCCTGTTGTCCATGTCTTCTACATGCCTCTGGAACTCGTACAGGGTCTCATGCTGTGCTGCGACCATGGTCTGTAGATGGGCCATATACTTTCTGCCCTCATCGTGTTCCCCCTACAAGACTGCCACCCTATGGCCAATATGTTGTATGTCCTGCCTAACAGCGGCAATTTCTGAGCAGCAGACTTCCCAGATTTCGGACTCCAGAGCCTGGAAGTCTGCCTTGCTGGGGAGATGCGCTAGCTGGGCTTTCCTTGCATTTCTTGGGGGTCCTGCTTCTCCCTCCCCAGCATAGAATGGGGTGTCTACAAGGGAAAAGTACTGACCTGAAGGTTGAGAATACTGGGTCATGGAGAGCATTGCTGAAAGCCAAAAGTTCTCCAGGGTGAAAAACTGACTGATAGGGTGCTGACTTGAGGAGCTGCTGGTTCTTGAGGCCTCCCTGTATCTGATGTAGCTGGAGGTTCCTGACAGCAGGCCAGGCCGGTGGTGTCAGTGTGGGGAGCCTGCTGCTCTGCTCCCTTGTGGTCTCCCTGCCCCTTCTCCTGGCAGACATGAGGGGAATGCTGTATCTCTCCCCCCGGCGGCCGTGGATTAACCCAACCATGCGTCCGGCATTGCAAGAGGGGTCCCAGGGGGGAGCCTTCAGGATTTCCACTCCCAGCTTGTGTCTCCCAGTGGTGGTCCCCGACTCCATTTGGCCCACGGCCGCTTTCTTGGTTGAGCACGCCGCTGCGGTCTCTGAGCCTAGAAAGACGTCTAGCGACCTGGAGATCGAGGGAGGCAGAAAAGAGGGCGCCAATCAATGTGGTGGGCGCCAATGAGACCCCAAAACCATTTCAGGCAGATTCAGGAGGAGGATGGAGGCAGATGTTACCGCATTTGCTGATGTGGCTGCGGGGAGCTCTGTAAGCTGCGGCTTACTCCATGGACTTCTGGGCCCGCCCCCCCATATTTTTTTTAGCTTTTATTATTTTTGGTTATATAGTGACATCATATTCCACAGAACTTTACAGACATTATCATCACTGTTCCCACTGGGGCTCACAATCTAAATTCCCTATCAGTATGTGTTTGAATTGTTGGATGAAACCTCCTTGTCATTGGTGGAATTTGAGAACATCAATTACTCCATTGGTGGGATGTCCTTGGTGGGATTTTACCCCAGCGCTGCAAAGCTGCAGTGCTAACCATTGAGCTACAATTCTGTCAACTGTTTAAAGATTATGTGAAGCAAGAATGGTGGAAACAGTTCTGATAAGATTCTTCTTAGTATGATTTTTTTAACATGACAAAAATTGGCATTTTTTTTTCATGGGACAACACTGAAGATTTGACACTTTGATACAATGTAAATTAGTCAGTGTCCATCTTGTATAACAGTGAAAATTTGCTGTGCCTTCTAAATAACTCAACACATAGCCCTTAAAGTCGAAACCGCTGGCTACAAAAGTGGGTAGACCCCTAAGTGAAGAAGATCAAATTGTGCCCAATTAGCCATTTTCCCTCCTCGGTATCATGTGACTCATTAATGTCACAAGGTCTTAGGTGTGAATGCGGAGCTGATGTATTTAATATGGTGTTATCGTTCACACACTCTCTCATACTGGTCACTGGAAGTTCAACATGGCACCTCATGGCAAAACATTTTTGGAGGTACAGAAAAAAACATTTTTTGCTCTACATAAAGATGGCATAGGCTATAAGAAGATTGCCAACACCCTGAAACTGATCTGCAGCTTGTTGGCCAAGACCATACATTGGTTTAATAAGACAGATTTCACCCAGAACAGGCCTCGTCATGGTCAACCAAAGAGATTGAGTGCATGTGCCCAACTTCATATCCAGAGGTTGTCTTTTCAAATAGACGTATGAGTGCTGCCAGCACTACTGCAGAGGTTAAAGGGGTGAGGGGATCAGCCTGTCAGTAATCAGACCATATGCCGCACACTGCATCAAATTGATCTGCATGGCTGTCATTCCAGAACGAGTCCTCTTCCAAAGATGATGCACAAGAAAGCCTGCAAACAGTTTGCTGAAGACAAGCAGACAAAGGACATGGATTAGGACTACTGGAACTATTTCCTGTGGTAGCATGAGAACAAGATAAACTTATTTGGTTTAGATGGTGTCAAGCGTGTGTGGCGGCATCCAGGTGAGGAGTACAAGCACAAGCATTTTTTGTGCCCAAAACATGTAGACCTTGTCTACTGTTTTTCATTATGGTTTTTAAGGTTTTTTTTTTACCTTTTTTAATGATGGCACAGTATTAAAGATGGAGTTTTAACACTGAGATACCTGCGGCTGATGAACTCCTTCTCATCCTTCACCTTCTCATGCTTCACATTCTTTCACCTGATAGCCAGTTCAGAGCCTCTGTGCAATGTACTAGTGCTACATTTGCTTTAATCTGGTGAGCTGAAAACTCTTCTTTCTTTTGTAACAAACACAAATGTATCTTGCCTACAGTCAAGCATGATGGTGGAAGTGTCATGTTTTGAGACTGAATGAGTGCTGCCGGCTGTGGGGAGCTACAGTTCTTTGTGGGAACCATGAATGCTAACATGTACTGTAAAATACTGAAACAGAGCATGATCCCCCTCCCTTCGGAAACTGGACCACAGGGCAGTATTCCAACATGATAATGATATGTTAACAATGAATATAGGAATATGATATGTATTGTCACTAAGAAAATACATATAGAGATTGAAATACTTAGCATATAAAAAAGACCAGTTTTATGTGAACCTATTTCAGAGTGCAACAGTCTCTTTTTGCTATAATATATCTCATATTCAGTGTGCACCTGTTCACACTTGTGTGTTAGGAAGTGCCATCATTGTTTTTCTTAGATTATAGGCTCATGGCTTCTTATTCAGCACGCCTTCGCATCAGCCTTAGGATATTTTAATTCTTTATTAGCAGATCCCTATTTGCCAATAAATTGGAGGTTTATTAACCAAAAGAGGTATTAGAGTAGAGAGACCCAACATTAAAAGATACGCTTTTATATTGGTTGTTGGGCTCACTTAAACCTGGCCTTTTTTATATGCTAAGTATGATACTTAGCTAAATATCTAAATTTTTATATGTATTGTCTTAGCGCCAATGCATGTTCATATTCCTATATTCATTGATAACATATCTTAGCATTTCAGAGTGCAACTGTCTCTTTTTGATATACTATCCTTAGGATAAGTCATCAATGTCTGATCAGCCGGGGTCTGACACCCTGCACCTCTGCCGATCAGCTGTTCTCGGTCCAGTGATTTCCTATTTATAATCTTGCCATGCACATAATAATAATAATAATAATTTTATTCATTTATATAGTGCTATTAATTCCACAGCACTTTACATACATTGGCAATACTGTCCCCATTGGGGCTCACAATCTAGAGTCCCTATCAGTATGTCTTTCAAGTGTGGGAGGAAACCCACGCAAACATGGGGAGAACATACAAACTCCTTGCAGATAGTGTCCTTGGTGGGATTTGAACCCAGGACCCCAGCGCTGCAAGACTGCAGTGCTAACCACTGAGCCACATGATTGTTTTTCAGTGGCCTCCCAATGGTGGACTTGTGAACATAAACATTATGTAATATGAGAGAGTCCTTTAGTTGGTTAGAGTTTACCTTAGGTTCTTTTGTAATCTTGTGTGGACTATTATTATACTCCTTGCTCTTGGAGTGAACGTTGCTTGTTGGCCCTCCTAGGGAAGGTAATAATGTGTTTGAATTTCCTCCATGTGTGCACAATCTATCTGACAGTGGATTGTTGAAGTCAAGACTCTTTACATATGGTTTTCTAACTTTTACAGCCTCATAAGCATTAACAACTTTTCTTCTGATGTCAGAAATTTCCTATGTTGGTACCATTATCCACTTCCACAATTTTGTCGCAGAGATCAAACTTTTATATATATCCCTGAGGGACTTCCATTTGAGTGAAAACACCAGACTCTAATTTCATCTTTAAATTAACTGCTAATCCTAATGGTTCATAAAATGCTTATATAGACAGACTATTGAGCATCCACTTAGCAGATGAATTTCAATGTGGATACATGTAAAGTTATGTACCTGTGCAGTAATATTATGCAGGCACCAACATTTTCTATTGGGAGTAAAACTAAGAAAGTCACTTAAAGGGAAGGATCTGGGTGTACTTGTAGATCACAGACTAAAGCCTGCTTTACACGTTACAATTTCTCATGCGATCGCATTTGCGATCGCACCCGCCCCCATCGTTTGTGCGGCACGGGCAATTTGTTGCCCGTGTTGCACAATGCTGTAACCCCCCATTACACATACTTACCTGCCAAACGAGCTCGCTGTGGGTGGGGAACATCCACTTCGTGAAGGGGGAGGGACGTTCGGCGTCACAGCGACATCACACAGCAGCCGCCCAATAGAAGCGGAGGGGCGGAGATGAGCGGGACGTAAACATCCCGCCCACCTCCTTCCTTCCGCATTGCCAGCGGGACGCAGGTAAGCTGCAGTTCATCCTTTCCGGGGTGTCACATGGAGCGACGTGTGCTGCCTCGGGAGCAATGAACAACCAGACGTTCGCTTTTTAGAAATGAGCGACGTGTCAACGATGAACGACAAGGTGAGTATTTCAGCTCGTTCACCATCGCAAGTAGCTGTCACACGCTACGATATCACTAACGATGCCGGATGTGCGTCACTTACGACGTGACCCCGCAACATCTCGTTAGATATATCGTAGCGTGTAAAGCCCGCTTAAGTAATAACATGCAATGTCAACTATCAACTTCTAAGGCTAGCAGGATATTGTCATGTATTAAAAGTGGCATGGACTTAAAGAACAGGAACATAATACTACCATTTTACAAAGCATCAGTGCTACTTTCACTGGGAAATGCATTCCGTAATAGGCACCAGGTCATAGGCCTAAAATACACATCCGCAAAAAAAACGTACGTGTCTCACGGTCCGTTTTTCGGGTCCATGTTCCGTTTTTTAGGGGAGTTTCTCCGGTACGTATGGCATCCGTGTGATGGCGTATGCGAGCCGTGTGTGCGTGTGGAATGTCCGTATTGACATAAAATACGTACGTGTGCTGTCTGTGTGCTGTCCGATTTTAAAGGCCCGCATTCTTACTCAATTAACGATTTTAATCATTCATCATGAGATCCTGGTGTTGTTGTTTGCTTTCAATTGTCCTGATAGATTGGAAACAAGTGTTTCAGATTTTGTGATGAAAAACGGACACGGACGATACGTGCTGAACACAGACATACTCCGTGTGCGGTCCGTGCAGGCACGGACCCATAGACTAAAGCGGGTCCGTGCCTGCGTGCTGCTGGCCAAAAACGGACATGTCGTCCGTGTAAAAAGCGCACACACGTACTTACGACATGGACACAAGTTCCGTGTGATTTTACGTGTGTGTGCCATCTACCATTGAATAACATGGGTCTCCGTGTGTACGTGTCTCCGGTACGTGCAAATACGTACCGCACACGTACAAAAAAAACGGATGTGTGTTGCGGGTCATAGAAAGTATGCCTAGTCTTGAGAAGAGACATCTAAGGGAATTATTAAAATTTGAACAAGTATACAAATGGCCAATACAAAACCTATGGTAATAATTACTGCTTCATGTAAACTCCCCTCAAAATACAAGAAGGCACTGCCTCCTTCTGGAGAAAGAATAGTTTGATATCCAGAGGAGACAGGCCTTCTTTACTATAAGAACTATTTGTCTGTGAAATACTACCTATAGAGTTGGTCACAGCAGGAACCTTTGATGGCTTCTAAAATGGCTTGAATGCTTTTTTTATTTTATAACATAAATGCTTATGTAAAGGTTTACAATTATTTTCTAAATGTTTGGGCCAGTGAATTGACAATTGCGATCAAGGGTGAAAAATTAGATCTTTTGGGGCAGCCAAGATCTTACATTATGTCTGTGCATATGACCCTTTTCTTTTGTCCTTTCCCATCCCTCGATTGAACTTGATAATCATTTGTGTTTTTTTTTAACTATAATAACTATGTAACTTTTGCCACTTACAGACGTGATATTGAATAATTTTCTCCAACTAAAAAAATTACAAAATCTAATTTGATTTGTTTTATTTGGTTTAATTTATGTACTTTTATGACCTGTGGTTTATATCAAATTTATGCAGAAATACGGAAATTTCTGAAGAGTTCAAAAACTTTCAAGTACCACTGCATATGTGTATGTATTTTTGCTTTTTGAAGATTTGTCACAAATTAGACAGCTTAGATAACCTTATATGAACTAATTGTTGATTGGTAGACAACAAAGGTATCCTTTTGTATTCCACCAGATGGTTTTTCTGGGGTCTGGGATCAACATAGGAAGACTTGGGCATCGACCTGCTGTGTGCTGAATCATAGGCAGGCTAGCGGGGGTTAATCTTTGCTAGTCTGCTTGTTTGGTTTCTTTGATCACATGTGATGGGGAGGCCAATCACATCTGCTCCCCTTTTAATTAAGGATGAAATCTTCTATCCATGCCAGCTATAGTTTCTATGTTGGTCTGTGAGGTATGGTGTCTCAGATTCTCTGATGAATAGTGTGCTACCGTATTTGCTTACTGTGGTTGTGGAGTTTACCTCTGTTGTTTTGTAGCTTCATTCCTATTTGAATCTCTTTTTGTCTTTACCTATGTGTGCACGCTGCGTGACAGAGTTTTTTTTTTTTCCCTTGTCTGTCTATATCTGTGACTTTTATTACACTCCTGGCCTGTCCCTCTCTGGGGGAAAGGGGAGGGGGAAACAGATCAAAACTGGTCAGGAGCAGGGCCAAGAAGGAGACTCGGGCATTCCCACCATTAGGAGTATCCCTGAAAATAGGGATAGCATAGGGCCCCCTAGCTTGAGGTACAGCTTAGGGGCCTTGGTTCCCTGCCATCCCAGAGTCATCATGACACATACACTACAGTGGTACATTTTGTGCTGATTAATTGCATAATATATCTTTATAGATATTTTTTCTCCTACAGACCTAAAAAAAACCCTGCATAAACATTGTCCTTGATTCATCAAACTGTTTTTACCAGAACTGGGTGTAATACTGAGTAAAATGTTGCAAAATTTTTCACAATTCATAGATTAGCAAAAATGTTGCTGCTTTTGGTATTTTTCACCCAGTCCCGGACAGTTGCGTCATTTTTATTGTGGTTTTTTTTAAGGTGCTGGAGCTTAGCCAGGATGAGGAGTGACCAAGCACGACCAACAAACTAATCCTAATTCTCTCCACATAAGCAAAAGTAGTGTAAAATACAACAGAATTGTACATTTCATTAAAAGGCATATTTAATTGTTTTATCGCTTCTTACTCCAGTGCGCCCTTCATCAAGGGTGGGGTACAAAATGCCAATAGTGAATAATCAGCGCCATGGATGTACTATAAATGTTAAAGTTCAATCTGAGTGCAGTTATCACTAAATGTAACTTAGAAGCTTACATGAACTAGAACAGTGGTCTCAAACTCGGCTGGGTGTATGAACTGCACATAGAAAAAATAATTTGGGGGGCCGAATTCTTTTCAGGACAAAGTGACATTTTTATTGGAAACATATATTTTTCTCTCTTTTGGATCACTGTTTTTGAACATTTTTTACTCGTTTATTATAACAAAAGTGCACTTCTTTGTTTAAATACATATAAAAAAAAAATAAAAAACATTATTGCTAATAAAAAACGTCATGCTTTATTTAGATATTTTATTTTTTTTTACATTTTTTCCCCTCTTTGTAAGTAATATCGTTTTGCAATTAGCACCATATAGTAATTTTGGCCAACATCTTGTAGTAATGTTCCCATCCTGGTACTCATCTTTTAGTAATGTTCCCCATCCTGTACTAATGTGCCCATCCTTGTCTCCATCCTGTAGTATGTCCCAATACTTGTCCCCTTGCAGTAGTGTGCCCCATCCTTGTCTCCATCATGTAGTAATGTGGCCCATCTTTGTTCCCATCCTGTAGTAATGTGCCCATTTTTGTCCCCATCCTGTATTAATGTGCCCATCTTTGTCCCCATCCTGTAGTAATGTGCCCATCTTTGTCCCCATCCTGTACTGATTGCCTACCCTTGTCCTCATCCTGTAGTAATGTGCCTATCCTTGTTCCCATCCTCTAGTAATGTCCCCATCCTTGAACTCTTGCAGTAGTGTGGCCCATCCTTATCTCCATCCTGTAGTAATGTGCCCATCTTTGTCCCCATTCTGTAGTAAGGTGCCCATCTTTGTCCCCATCCTGTAGTAATTTGCTTATATCCTTGTCCCCATCCTGTAGTAATGTCCCAACCCTTGGCCCCTGTAGTAATGTCCCTATCCTGTAGTAATGTGCCCAATCCTTGTTCCCATCCTGTAGTAATGTGCCCATGTTTGTCCTCATCTTGTAGTAATGCACCTATCCTTGTATATATCCTGTAGTAATGTGCCCATCCTTGTCCCCTATAGTAATGTGCCCATTCTTGTCCCGTCCCCATCCTGTAGTAATGTGACCATATTTGTCCTCATCTTGTAGTAATGTGCCCATCCTGCTCACCAGTCTGTAGTAATGTGCCCATCTTTGTCCCTTTTACTAATGTGCCCGTGCAGGTCCTCTTCTTGTAGTAATGTCCTATCCTGGTCCCCTATTGTGCCATTCTTCACAAACACACACACACAAAACCCCAAACACACACACAATAAACCCAAAATAATGTTTTCACATATCCTCCATTCCCTCGGCGTCCTATTCCCTGTTTCTTGCACAGGCATGTGGCCCCAGTAATGATTTCAGCCAGTGCAGGGGCCGCAGCTGTCAGCACTTCATCTGAAATTCAGATGAATGTTTTGCCGGCGCTGTGCAGAGTCAAGCTCTCTCTGCACAACAATTCCAATGGCAGCTGCTTGCCTTTGATTGGCCGGTGGCTGCCAGTGGAATAGTTGTGCAGAGAGAGCTTGACTCTGCGCAGCACTGGGAAAACATTAATCTGAATTTCAGATGAGGCGCTGACAGCTGTGGCCCCTGTACTGGCTGCATGCGGCCCACTGGCTGCGTATTTGAGACCCCTGAACTAGTATTTGCAGCAATGTGCTATACTCCATCTATTGGTGGCTGCAGTAATATTGGGAGCTCAGTATTAGAAAAATAGAGCTATGTCCACTAAAAAGGTATATTATTGATCATGAGAATTTAGATCTATTTAGATTGTTAGTAATTAAATAGTACTTAATGCGGTTCACATTCATATTAATGAGGATTGGATTCCTTTAACTAGCGATTATAACCTTTTTATCCCTACCTAGAACATGAATGATTGGCTCAATGAAAGGTATCTTATTAGATAAACTGCCAATTATGTGCCGATTGTTACAAATATGCTTACATCTTGGTATACTACTGTATGTTGTAATCATTGCCGTTTTTCTTCTTTTTTTTCATAGAATTCCATTGAATCATTCAGGAAACACACATTATGTAAAACAGCTTTCTCTAATTAGTTCATTGAAACTAAATATATACATATTATTTGGAAATCACATTTCATAAATAAAAGATAATTGCCTTTAATAGCTTGATTTAGGTTCCATATGAACACTGTGCATGATTTCTATATTTAAAGGTAATTGTGTTTTCTTTGCAATTACAACATGCAATGGCAAAGGTGAAAGGAAATGGTTCTTCTCCTATTCATATAGATAGTACGTTTTTTTAATAGCTCTTCAATGGACTCCATTTTTGTAAATTACTGTCAGTATTTAATGCATTACAAAGGGTTAAACTGCAGACATTAGACGTTTTCTTGAACTTTACTTTTAGATTAGGAGTGCAACTAAAGGATCATGCGCACGTTGCGTTTTTTTTTGCATTTCTGCAGCTTTTTTTTTTTTTTTTAAATTCTTTATTTATTTAGAAACCGTCATAACAAACAAATACAGGTCCGTGGACCTAACGGCCCGTCTGCAAAAATCACAGTCTGCTCCGAATAGAGAGTACATTGAAACCATTCTTATGCACAACTAGGTAAAGTGTAGCAGACGTACATCCCATCCCGAACATCTAACTATGCAAGGTTCCCGTAAGGTTTTTCTTTATTATTTATTTAAGTGACAACGCACATTGTGCCTAGGGATATTAAGATACTCAAGTTTGAAAGAAGAAAAGAAGAAGAAGATAAGATAGAAAAAGAAAAAAAAATATAGAAGAGTCATAAGAGGATGAGCAGGGAAGAGATAGAACGGGAGAAGGTGAGGTAGAAGGGTATGGGGAAAGGGGGGGGGGAGAGGGAGAGTCGGCGGACATTCATACTCGCCGCTTATCAGCACACTTACAGAATTGCGGATTCGTTGGTTCCCGTGCCGTCCCCCACCAGCTCTCTATAGTCCCCTGTTTGTTGGAAATCCATCCACCCCCGCCAGGTGGCCCAGAATTCCACATATGAGTCATGCAATGAGGAGGTCAGATCCTCCATATGCATTAGGTCTTTGACCTTAGTGATCCACTGTGCCACCGTGGGGGGGTCCGAGATCTCCATCTCTCCGGGATACATAGTCTCGCTGCCATTATGAGGAACTTCCTCAGGGATGCTTTGTATGTTTTTAATGGGGTCTCGCAGTGATGCAACAGGAAGATGGCTGCACCCATTTCTTCAGTGGTTCCTGTAACCAACCGGATGATGTCAGACACACCTTTCCAGAATGGCTGGATCGCCTCGCACTCCCAAAACACGTGGAAGAGAGTGCCCTCCCTCCCACCACACCTCCAGCAAGTCGGGTCCACTCCTGGAAAAATGGCATGAATTCCAGATGGCACCCTGTACCATCTGGACAGCAATTTGTAACTGGCTTCCTGGAATCTAGAGCTAATGGATGAGCTGTGTGCAAGCGAGCAGATACGTTCCCACTGGTCAGATGAGAGGCTCACGCCGAGGTCCCTCTCCCACTTCGCTACAAATGATGGAGGAGGTTGGTCTGAAGGCGAGGATAACAAAGAATATACCGCCGATAACGAGTGTCGAGTCGGGCCTGTTCCCCCGCAGATAATTTCAAATCGTGTCTTGGGCTGTTGGAAATAGGCCCTATTTGGAATTTTACTGAGAAAATGTGCCAGCTGTAAACATCTCCAGCGTCCCAACGGGGCTGGGGTTTGTCTAGCCTCCAGATTGGCAATCGAGCGCCAACCCTCTCGGTCTCCCAAGTCTTCTACCCTATCCATCCCATTGTGTATCCACAGCTGAAATATGGGGTCCGTTCTTCCTGGCTCAAAAGAGGGATGGCTCAAGATAGGCGTCATGCGGGAGTGAAGGGGGATCAATTCTGCACGCACCAGACCCGTATTGCAATACGTCACCGTAGGACCAATAGTTGGATGTACCTTCAGCCCCGCAGGAGCCTCCGGGAGCACCCAAGGCAATTTATTTAAAGGTATTTGAGAAAAAGACTGTTCAATTTGAACCCACACCTTCTGTGTACCGTTCCTACACCAATCAATTATCCTGGTAAGATGGCCCGCTAAATGGTAACGTTTCATATCCGGCAGCCCGATCCCGCCTTTACGTTTGGGTCTAAATAGGGTGGTTCTCTTTAAGCGTACTGGTTTGTCCGCCCATATAAAAGATGACTGAATTGACTCGAGTGTTCGGAAGAATGCAGCCGGAATTTTAATTGGGAGAGCTTGGAAAATGTATAAGAGCCTGGGCAGTATATTCATCTTAAAGATTTGATTTCTACCAAACCATGAGAACAGGGATTTTCCCCACCGGTCACAGTCTTTCCTAATGGATGCTAGCAAGGGTAGAAAATTATGGACATAGAGGAGGCTCAAGTCACTGGTAAGACGTATTCCCAGATAATTAAGAGACTGAACTGCCCACGGAAAACTAAAGGATGATTTCAACTCCTCCACTTCCCTGGGAGACAGATTGATGTTAAGAACCTCTGACTTTGAGAAGTTAATTTTGAAGTTTGCTAATTGAGAATATATCTGAAACTCTTTCATCAAGTTAGGGAGAGACACTTTGGGAGCCGAGACAAAAAACAGGAGATCGTCCGCATATGCTGTGACTTTATGCACGGCCTGGCGCACCACCACACCCGCAATATCGCTATTAGCTCGTACATGTCTAAGGAAGGGCTCCAACGTTAGGATGAATATTAGAGGGTATAACGGGCATCCCTGACGGGTGCCGTTTGAAATGGTGAAAGGGTCCGAAAGGATCCCATTCACACGCACCCTCGCTGATGGCACAGTGTAAAGAGACAATATCCATCCCAACATACCGTCACCCAACCCCAGACTTCTGAGCGTAACCTCCATAAATGTCCAATCTACTCTATCGAATGCCTTTTCGGCATCTGTCAACAATAGCAAGGACGGAATTCCTCCTGTTTTTGCTGCATGTATTAAGTTAATGGCCTTAATTGTGTTGTCTCGTGCCTCGCGACCTGCCATAAACCCCGCCTGGTCTGGATGGATAATTCGTGGAAGCAGAGGTGCCAGTCTGGTCGCCAGTATTTTAGCAAAAAGTTTTGTATCTACATTTAATAATGATATTGAGCGATAGCTAGTGCACTGCGTTGGATCTTTCCCTGCTTTAGGTATGACTGTGATATGTGCTCTCAAAGAATCAACGTTAGGGTTTGAGTCCCTCTGGGCCCTAGAGTTAAAGGTACGCAGAAGGTGCAGTGTTAGTAGTTCTTTAAGTTTTTTGTAATACACCAGGGGCATGCCATCAGGTCCTGGAGCTTTTCCTGTTTTGGAAGATGCAATAGCATCCCATAGTTCATGGTTCGTAATTGGTAGTTCCAATGCTGCAATCTCCGAATCTTCCAAGTGCGGCATTTTAGCTTCTTTAATATAATCTACTATTTTACGTTTAAGGGTAAGTGATGACTTTGAAGGGCCATTTGTTTCTAGATTATATAGGGATGCGTAAAATTTTTTAAAGGTTTCCGCAATTTCCAGGGATGAATGTAGCATAGTACCCTGCGATTGTGTGGGGGAAATTTTAGAAATAAATGTTGACGCTTGTTGTTGTCTAAGCGCTCTCGCCAGTGTTTTGCTGCATTTATTCCCAAATTCATAAAAATGCCGACGAGATCTGACAAGGATCCCCTTAGCCTTATTATTGAGCAGTTTCCGCAAGTTGTCGCGGGCTCTAAAGAGGGCGCTTCCCACCTCTACCGAGGGCATCTGTTTGTGACGGGTCTCCAGGTCTTTCAACTGTGCTAAGAGCGTAGATATCTCAAGCTCCCGCTCTCTTTTTCGTCTTGCCCCCTGCTGAATCAATACACCCCTAATGACACATTTGTGGGCCTCCCACACTGAAGTTGCTGAGATGTCGCCCGAGGTATTCCTCATGAAGTATTCTGTCAGGGTATTTTGTACTAGTTGTAGGATCTCCGGGTCCTCCAACAGAGAGGTATTCAACCTCCACTGCCACTGATGTGGCAATGAGGATTGTAACAACACCTTTACTGTACAAAGTGCGTGATCGGAAAAGGTAATGTTTTCTATTTGAGACTGAGAGATCCTTGTGAGATCCCCATGCTTTACAAAAAAGTAATCGATTCTAGAATATGTTCCGTGTGCCGTCGAATAAAATGAGTAGTGTTTATCGGCTGGATGTAATAGCCTCCATGTATCCACCAATTGGTGTTCATGTATTATGCGTCTTAGTTTACGAAGGGCCGCTAGAGGATGTGCTGAAGTGCCCGAAGAGGTGTCCTGGACTGGGTTCAGTGCGATGTTAAAATCTCCCCCTAAAATGAGAGTGCCCTCCATAAAATCCTCTATCGTTTCCAGGAAGTCAGTCAGTGCTGTAATTTGTCCAGTATTTGGAAGATATAGTGAGGCTAGAGTGTATATGTGCGAGGCGATCCTACCCTTTACCAGCAGCAACCGTCCTGAGTCATCGCTGCGAGAATCCAAGAACTCCCAGGGAACGGAGCGAGATATAAGGATACTTGTTCCTCGGGATATCGGGTCGGGGGAGAAGCTGTGGTAAACTTCAGGGAACCACCGAGATGACAACTTGAACATCTTGTGTTTGCAAAGATGTGTTTCCTGCAAAAAAGCAATTTGAACATGAGACCTTTTCAGCATATTTGTCAAAATGGATCTCTTACCAGGACTATGTAGTCCTTTCACATTTATTGTCCCGCATTTCACCTCGGTGTCTCCCGCCCTATGCATGGCGAACAGCGAGTAATAGAATGTCCCCCCACTAGTGAAACACGGGGTGGGATCAGAGACGGGGGGGGTTGGTGGGTAGGGAATAGAAGAGCTCAGAAGAGAGAAGAATGTAAGTAGAGCGCGAGATGAATAAGAAGGGTGAAGTAAAAGGTATAAGATTAGATTGAAGAAGAAGCAGAGATGAGAAGAAAAGTATGAGAAGAATAAACCAGTTCAAGTAGCTGGTTAATTGACCAGATTGTATAGATTTTTACAATCTCAACACCCGTTTGAGACTTGGCGCTCTCTAAACGGGAGAGCGTCCCTTGGGGTACGTAGAAAACCAGGGGTCAGAGCTCCCCAACCCCCAGATATACATGCAAAAAATATACAGTTAACTAGATCCAACACCTCACCCCTCAACTGTGAGGCATCGGGGTGAGGGGCACTTATCTTAGAGTACGTTAACCAGAGGAATAGAACATCAGGAATGAAAACTTATAGAACATGTATCGCATACTAATAAATAACTAATAATAATAAATAATAATAATAATAATACTGCAATAACGCAATAAATCCGTCAGCCGTAGGGCAGGTGTATCTGATTCGTATTAGAACACCCGCAGGATATCCCCTACCAACCGCGAGTTCCGAGGAGACATACAAGTCCCTCCCACCTCTCCCTCCACTCCTTTAGGGAGAGTAAGATCATAATAAACATAAAAATGTCACTCCTCCGAGTGTGACTATCAGTCCGAAGACCCTTGCGCAAGCTCCTCCGCAGATGTGGGCCCCCGTGGGCTCCCCCGTGATCTCTGCGTCATGCGATTGCCTCCTTTCTTTCTCTGAGGCAGGCCGGGCAGTCTGTCTAATTGTAGCCAATTGGGGACCTCTACTGCATCCATGCCCAGAAAACTGAAAAGTCCCTCCAACTCCTCCGGACGTTTCAGGAAGAATTGATCTCCACCATATCTGACAATGAGATGAAAAGGATGGCCCCATCTATACGTAGCTCCCTTCTCTTTGATCTTCTGCAGCACTGGCATAAGCTGACGTCTCATGTAGAGGGTCCGGGAGGAGACATCCGGAAAGAGCTTTATTTCTGACCCCTCGTAAGAGACAGTCCCATAGGCCCATGCATTTCTCAGAATGTCCTCCTTGTCAGTGTAGTAGTGTAATCTGCATAAGACATCACGTGGAAAGGCAGCATCTATGGGTCCCTGGCGAAACACCCGGTGAACTCTGTCAATTACCTATAGAGTGTCTGTTGTGCCTACTGAGACCTTGTTGAAAATTGCACTCACTGTCCTGGAGAGGGCTGCTGTTGGAATATTTTCTGGTATGCCTTTCAGGCGGACATTATTTCGCCTTCCTCTGTTCTCCTGATCATCTAAGAGAATGGTAATATATTGCACTTGCATTTTGCATTTAGAGAGATCTTGCTCTAATGCAGTAACCCTTTCAAACAGGGTAGACACATCTTTTTCCACTACAGCAGTGCGAGTGTTAATCATATCAATGTCTCCTCTAACTATAGATAATGCCCTTTCATGTGCAGCCTCCATCCTTGCTACTAGAGAGTCCAGATCATTCCTGGTAGGGAGAGCTGATAATAGCTGTAAAATGCGGTCTGTCTCTGCTGAGGCCATGATGGGGTTAATGCCCCGCAGGGCCTGCTCCCCTGCCTGTCCCCCACATGCATCTGGGGTCTGTTTCCTCTGTGCTCCCTCCAAAGGTAAGTGGTCTTCTAGGGGGAGCATATTACTGGGACCTCCAGAAAGGATTTCCCTTGCATCCGGGCGCCCACTCACCGCACCAGAAAGCAAGGAGGCTGTGGGAAAAAAAGGCGCAAATAGGGTCTTACCCGGTATAACAGTGTGAGGTGAATGTGAGAAGGGACACTCACCTGATAAGGTTGTGACAGTCACAACCCCCTTGTCAGCATAAAAGCAACGTGGAAGGCAGCAGTCCCGCGAAACGGAGTAATTACGGACAGCAGGGGAGAAAAGCAGGTTAAAGCACCGCGCCAAACCACAGGAGCACAGATGAAATTAATAGATCCCTTTTCTCTATTTTCACAGGTCTACGCGTTTCAAGGACATATCCGTCCTCTTCCTCAGGACAAATGCAGAGAATAAATTCCTTATTTGTTAGTAGTTTTTCGTTTGTGAACCCTCCCCAACCACACCTATTGCCAATCCATATCATACGCATAAATAGCCTGGGTCTCAGCTTCCCATACACGGTAAGTTTTTTAACTGCATGAGAGGACACACACAAGCTAGGGACCCCAACGTAGAGAAATACTTTGGCGTAGTGTTGGGGCTCTATTGTATTGATCAATTCAGTAGCTAAATTTCTCTTGATTCATATGTTCATGGCAGTAATGCAGATTCCATTTTTCACATATTCACTCTTGCATATAGCTATTGGATTTTTCAAGTCAGTATTCACACAGCAGTTTCTGCTATTTCATGTATTCCCCTTACATAGTCACTGGTGTGCATACCTTATCTCCCCATAGTGATGTTTTTTTAGGTTTTTGCACCCAGTTCAGACTTAGAATGGTGTTCCAAACGTTATTCCTTATTTGTTAGTAGTTTTTCGTTTGTGAACCCTCCCCAACCACACCTATTGCCAATCCATATCATACGCATAAATAGCCTGGGTCTCAGCTTCCCATACACGGTAAGTTTTTTAACTGCATGAGAGGACACACACAAGCTAGGGACCCCAACGTAGAGAAATACTTTGGCGTAGTGTTGGGGCTCTATTGTATTGATCAATTCAGTAGCTAAATTTCTCTTGATTCATATCTTCATGGCAGTAATGCAGATTCCATTTTTCACATATTCACTCTTGCATATAGCTATTGGATTTTTCAAGTCAGTATTCACACAGCAGTTTCTGCTATTTCATGTATTCCCCTTACATAGTCACTGGTGTGCATACCTTATCTCCCCATAGTGATGTTTTTTTAGGTTTTTGCACCCAGTTCAGACTTAGAATGGTGTTCCAAACGTTATTCCTTATTTGTTAGTAGTTTTTCGTTTGTGAACCCTCCCCAACCACACCTATTGCCAATCCATATCATACGCATAAATAGCCTGGGTCTCAGCTTCCCATACACGGTAAGTTTTTTAACTGCATGAGAGGACACACACAAGCTAGGGACCCCAACGTAGAGAAACACTTTGGCGTAGTGTTGGGGCTCTATTGTATTGATCAATTCAGTAGCTAAATTTCTCTTGATTCATATGTTCATGGCAGTAATGCAGATTCCATTTTTCACATATTCACTCTTGCATATAGCTATTGGATTTTTCAAGTCAGTATTCACACAGCAGTTTCTGCTATTTCATGTATTCCCCTTACATAGTCACTGGTGTGCATACCTTATCTCCCCATAGTGATGTTTTTTTAGGTTTTTGCACCCAGTTCAGACTTAGAATGGTGTTCCAAACGTTATTCCTTATTTGTTAGTAGTTTTTCGTTTGTGAACCCTCCCCAACCACACCTATTGCCAATCCATATCATACGCATAAATAGCCTGGGTCTCAGCTTCCCATACACGGTAAGTTTTTTAACTGCATGAGAGGACACACACAAGCTAGGGACCCCAACGTAGAGAAATACTTTGGCGTAGTGTTGGGGCTCTATTGTATTGATCAATTCAGTAGCTAAATTTCTCTTGATTCATATGTTCATGGCAGTAATGCAGATTCCATTTTTCACATATTCACTCTTGCATATAGCTATTGGATTTTTCAAGTCAGTATTCACACAGCAGTTTCTGCTATTTCATGTATTCCCCTTACATAGTCACTGGTGTGCATACCTTATCTCCCCATAGTGATGTTTTTTTAGGTTTTTGCACCCAGTTCAGACTTAGAATGGTGTTCCAAACGTTATTCCTTATTTGTTAGTAGTTTTTCGTTTGTGAACCCTCCCCAACCACACCTATTGCCAATCCATATCATACGCATAAATAGCCTGGGTCTCAGCTTCCCATACACGGTAAGTTTTTTAACTGCATGAGAGGACACACACAAGCTAGGGACCCCAACGTAGAGAAATACTTTGGCGTAGTGTTGGGGCTCTATTGTATTGATCAATTCAGTAGCTAAATTTCTCTTGATTCATATGTTTATGGCAGTAATGCAGATTCCATTTTTCACATATTCACTCTTGCATATAGCTATTGGATTTTTCAAGTCAGTATTCACACAGCAGTTTCTGCTATTTCATGTATTCCCCTTACATAGTCACTGGTGTGCATACCTTATCTCCCCATAGTGATGTTTTTTTAGGTTTTTGCACCCAGTTCAGACTTAGAATGGTGTTCCAAACGTTATTCCTTATTTGTTAGTAGTTTTTCGTTTGTGAACCCTCCCCAACCACACCTATTGCCAATCCATATCATACGCATAAATAGCCTGGGTCTCAGCTTCCCATACACGGTAAGTTTTTTAACTGCATGAGAGGACACACACAAGCTAGGGACCCCAACGTAGAGAAATACTTTGGCGTAGTGTTGGGGCTCTATTGTATTGATCAATTCAGTAGCTAAATTTCTCTTGATTCATATGTTCATGGCAGTAATGCAGATTCCATTTTTCACATATTCACTCTTGCATATAGCTATTGGATTTTTCAAGTCAGTATTCACACAGCAGTTTCTGCTATTTCATGTATTCCCCTTACATAGTCACTGGTGTGCATACCTTATCTCCCCATAGTGATGTTTTTTTAGGTGTTTGCACCCAGTTCAGACTTAGAATGGTGTTCCAAACGTTATTCCTTATTTGTTAGTAGTTTTTCGTTTGTGAACCCTCCCCAACCACACCTATTGCCAATCCATATCATACGCATAAATAGCCTGGGTCTCAGCTTCCCATACACGGTAAGTTTTTTAACTGCATGAGAGGACACACACAAGCTAGGGACCCCAACGTAGAGAAATACTTTGGCGTAGTGTTGGGGCTCTATTGTATTGATCAATTCAGTAGCTAAATTTCTCTTGATTCATATGTTCATGGCAGTAATGCAGATTCCATTTTTCACATATTCACTCTTGCATATAGCTATTGGATTTTTCAAGTCAGTATTCACACAGCAGTTTCTGCTATTTCATGTATTCCCCTTACATAGTCACTGGTGTGCATACCTTATCTCCCCATATGGAAGTTGGGGAAGGCCTCCCACCTCTGAAAAGGCGATCCACCGCTGCACTGCCACTCTGGGATGCTGGGGGATCCCTCTTCACAGCCGCTGTCCTCCTCCGGTTCATTTAACCTCTGACGAGAAGGATCCAGTAGGTTAATTTAATCTGGGTCTGAGGAGCTCAAAGGAGATGCGTCCTCACACCACCATAGCTAAGCCACGCCCCCTTCTGCAGCTTTTTAAGCTGCAGCGTCACATTGTCAAAATGCATGCGTTCTGCTTCCCCAGCAAAGTCTATGAGAATCATGCAAAATCTGTGTGCACGCTGCTTTTTTAAATGCAGCGTTTTGATTGTCAAAAATCTGACAAAATCTCTGCGTTTAAAAATGCAGCATGTCACTTCTTTTGTCCGTTTTGGCAGCGTTCTACACCCATTGAAATCAATGAGTTGTAGAAAAACGCTACCAAAATGCTAAGCAGTGCGTTTGCACTGCATTTTTGTTGCGATCCGCATGTTTTTTTTTAACATAACAAACGCAGGTCTTTCGGTCTCTCTCTCTCTGTCCATGTCGGTCTCTCCCTCCCACCTCCTCTCTCATACTCACTGATCCACGATCACCGGGGCTGCGCTGCACTGCACGGTGTTCACACTGTGGAGGCTTCTCCTCTTTTGAAAATGCCTGCCGCTCATTAATCCATTTCGTATTCCCTGCTTCCCCCACCCACCGGCGCCTATGATTGGTTGCAGTCAGACATGCCTCCACACTGAGTGACAGCTGTCTCACTGCAACCAATCAAAGCCGCCAGTGGTCGTGTCTATATTGAGCAGTAAAAAAATAAATAATTAAAAAAAAACTAACGTGCGGTTCCCCCCAATTTGGATACCAACCAGGGTAAAGCCACACGACTGAAGGCTGGTATTCTCAGGATGGGGAGCTCCACGTTATGGGGAGCCCCCCAGCCTAACAATATCAGCCAGCAGCCACCCAGAATTGCCGCATCCATTAGATACGACAGTCCCGGGACTCTACCCGGCTCATCTCAAATTGCCCTGGTGCGATGGAAAATGGGGTAATTAGGAGTTAATGGCCGCAGCCCATAGCTGCCACTAAGTCCTAGGTTAATCATGGCAGGCATCTCCCCGAGATACCTTCCATGATTAACCTGTAAGTTAAAGAAAATAAACATACACATCAAAAAAATCCTTTATTTGGAATGAAAGACAAAAACCCCACCCTCTTTCACCACTTTATTAATCCCCAAATACCCCCTCCAGGTCCAACGTAGTCCACACGAGGTACCATGACGCTTTCAGCTCTGCTACATGAAGCTGACAGCAAGCGGCCACAGACCACGACCGCTCTCTGTCAGCTCCATGCAACAATTGAAGTGAGCCACGTGATCAGTGATGACGTAGCTCAGGTTACTCGTGGCCACCACTCTCAGGTGGAGGAATCCAGCTGTGGCCGCGGGTCACCTGAGTGACGGCACCGCTGATCGCGCTGCTCACTTCAGTCACTCAGGGGATTTGCGGTCACAGGTGAGTCCTTCATGTGTGACCGCAAATCAGGCTGCGACAAAGAGAGAGAGAGACGCACGATGTCAGTGAAATCAGGTGAAGCTCTCACGTCACTGCTGCGGACTCCTATGTCCTGGCACTGACCTTGGAGGTTCATCTGAGTTCATGACAGGACACAGAGACAGAGTCGCGGGATGACAATGAAGTTAAGTGAAGTTCATCCGAGTTCATTCTCATCGCCCGGCTCTATCTGTGTTTGCTGTCAGCGGGAACGTAGCAGATTGACGTGGGACCGCACTGACAAAAATGCATCCAAAACGCATGTAAAATGCATGCAAAATGCATCCAAAATACATGCGTTTTGGATGCATTCTTTTTGCCAACACGTAGCATCAAGTCTGCCAGAGGGTGCATTTATTCCTGCACTGGCCAGGACGCAACGTGAGCATGAGCCCTAACATTGGCAGCAACATTCCTCCTCCTTTTTAACGTGGAGACAATTGTAGGATTTTTGCAGCATAACAGTTCATTGCTCACTAGTAGAGATGAGCCACCCCCCTAGTGTTCGAGTTCGGTTCAGTTCGTCGAACGGCGGCTTAGTTCGGTGAACGTTCGACGAACACCTTCGAGCCCCATTGAAAACAATGGGAGGCAAACAAAAACACATACAAACACATTATACATGTACACATACAGTTAATAAACATTGCCATTACACTTACAGGTCCCCGCGATGCGTCCTGCACTCTGTCTCCCATCACTTTTTCTTCCGATCACCACTGTGCCCTCCCGGTAACCAGCACTGATGATAGGACCTTCCGTGACGTCGTCATAGCATGTGACCAGTCACGTGTCTATTATCTCATTGGCTACAGACTGGTCACATGGCTAGACATCATGCTAGGTCCTGTCAGTGCATCTCTCCGGTACGCGGTGCTTGTTTGAGCATCTCCGTGTACCGGTGAGATGCTTGGGCACATGCTTGGCTCCTCATTCCTGCATATGGGCGCTCTTTACAGAGTCAGCCCACATGCAAGGACTGGATGCCACAGCCGGTGAATAACGGAGATCACCGTTGCTATAGCAACCCGCCTGTCAGATTACTATTTCAACGGTGGCAGCGGTGACGTCACCGCTTACAATTCGCAGCCTTTTCTCACTCACTGAGTGATTAGACTGCACGGGAGCAGCAGAGTGTTCCTCCCATGCAGTACTGTCTGATGTAGCAGAGCTGAATGGGTTGAAGGAGAAAGAAGACAGAAGACAAGGATTGTGGAGGAGTGAGAGGGAGTAATAAACAGGGAGTCTCTAAGTGTGTCTGTGTATTTATTTCTATTAAAGTATTTTTTCTCTGTGTGGTGTCTTTTTTTAACCCTTTATTAGAGATTCTTAATGGCCGGGTCAAACTTGCCTGACATTAAGAATCTCTGGCTTAATACTAGCTAGTAAAACAAAGCTAGTATTAACCCATTATTACCCAGCGAGCTACCCATTGCCAGGGCAGCTGGAAGAGTTGGATACAGCGCCAGATGATGGCGCTTCTATGAAAGCGCCATTTTCTGGGGCGGCTGCGGACTGCAATTCGCAGCAGAGTGGCCCAGAAAGCTCGGGCCAACCTGTGCTGCGGATTCCAATCCCCAGCTGCCTAGTTGTACCTGGCTGGACACAAAAATGTGGCGAAGCCCATGTCGTTTTTTTTTAATTATTTCATGAAATTCATGAAATAATTAAAAAAAAAAGGGCTTCCCTATATTTTTAGTTCCCAGCCGGGTACAAATAGGCAGCTGGGGGTTGGGGGCAGCCAAACCTGCATGCTGTACCTGGCTAGCATACAAAAATATAGCAAAGCCCACGTCATTTTTTTGGTGGTCAAAAAACTCCTGCATACAGTCCTGGATGGAGTATGCTGAGCCTTGTAGTTCTGCAGCTGCTGTCTGCTCTCCTGCATACACTAGTGAGTGAAGCTTGCTGAGCCTTGTAATTCTGCAGCTGCTGTCTGCTCTCCTGCATACACTAGTAAATGGAGCATGCTGAGCCTTGTAGTTCTGCAGCTGCTGTCTGCTCTCCTGCATACACTAGTGGATGAAGTATGCTGAGCCTTGCAGTTCTGCTCTCCCTGCCTCTCCCTCCAGCATACAGTCCTGGATAGAGGATGCTGAGCCTTGTAGTTCTGCAGCTGCTGTCTGCTCCCCTCCATACAGACAAACAGCAGACAGCAGCTGCATAACTACAAGGCTCAGCATACTACATCCAGGACTGTATGCAGGAGTTTTTTGCCCCCAAACAAATTACGTGGGCTTCGCCATGTTTTTGTATGCTAGTCAGGTACAGCAGGCAGCTACGGGCTGCCCCCAACCCCCAGCTGCCTATTTGAACCTGGCTGGGAACCAAAAATATAGGGAAGCCCTTTTTTTTTTTTTTTTTAATTATTTCATGAATTTCATGAAATAATTAAAAAAAACAAATTACGTGGGCTTCGCCCAATTTTTGTGTCCAGCCAGGTAAAACTAGGCAGCTGGGGATTGGAATCCCCAGCGCAGGGTGCCCAAGCTTTCTGGGCACCCCTGCTGTGAATTGCAGTCCGCAGCTGCCCCAGAAAATGGCGCTTTCATAGAAGCGCCATCTTCTGGCACTGTATCCAACTCTTCCACCTGCCCTGGTGACGGGTGGCTCGCTGGGTAATAATGGAGTTAGGGCTAGCTGTATATTATCAACTGGCCCTAAGCCCGAAATTCATGGTGTCACGCCAATATTAGACATACAGCAGAGATAAACCTGGCTCACTATCTGGTTGGGTGCTCTGGAGAAAACAAGCCACTAAAAATAGAAATATAGCTCCGGCACACCTTGAAGAAAGTAAGGCAAAAAGTCTTGGGTGGTGCGGAATGAGTTTTTATTGAACACAAAAAAGTTAAGTCTGTCCCCACGTTTCGGTCCAATTTAGGACCTTTCTCAAGGGTTCTATCAGACTAAAACATTAGGAATCGGTAATCAAATTGCACCAAAGGCGTAACCTCATGGGGTCATCATAGACATGAAGCTGCTAGTTTAGGTATTGTAATAATGTGACAAAATTTCCACATAGGTATTATGATATCGGGAGGAGCCGTACTAGGATGTCTTAAGGAAGCAGGAGACTAAAGTGTAGTCTGGTCATATATTGTAGGACGGGGTGGACCCAATATAAACAGACAGTGTATAGTATCAAGGGGGATGTCCTGTAATGACAGGGAAAACCGGGCCGTTGCAGCTGATCTAGGTGATTAGAGCAGGATAGCCGGTTCACTGGAGATGGGACTAATAGGTATTAAGCCTGTTATCAAAGGTAGGGAGGAGCAACGTAGTAGTGCAGCAAGGTAATTGCCTTCAATTGGATCAGAAGAGGAATCCTCTGGCCCGGTTAACTTCACGTCAGGGCCAGCTACATGTGTTTCAGGACAGATCCTGAGGGGTATCACTGGGAGGAGTTATGGATGTCAGGTGTCATATAGGGAACGCTGGACAGTGCCTGTGTCCGGGTGGGAGCGTCCTAGCTGGCTGCTGCACCATTCATGGTGTCACGCTAATATTAGACATGGCCACCATGAATTTCTAGTACAGATAAAAAAAAACACAACACATAGAAAAATATTTTTATTAGAAATAAAACACAACACAATTAGTGACTCCATCTTTATTGAAATAAAGAACCCCCCCTCCGCAGTAATCCTAGGTCAAGGGTCCCGCACCATCCAATCCGGATCCAATATCATCTGATCGGTTTGCTGGAAGGCAAAGTGATCAGATGATGTGTCAGGTTCAAGGGCCTGAATCACATGACACAGCAGCTGATTGTATAAACGGCTTTTATACAATTAGCTGATGCATCAGTGCAAAAAAAACCCCAAAAAACTACACACTTCTGTGCAGACTACCTATCCGACAGCAGCAACTGATAGTTTAGCCGGCCGGGCGATAAAAAGCCGGCCTCACCGCTCGACTTATAGTGTCAGCTGATTCCGTCAGGTGACCGCATCAGCTGATCATCGTCAGGTCTGAGAGAGAGAAAAGAGAGAGAAAAGAGAGGGAGAGAAAATAGAGAGGGAGAGAAGAGAGAGAGGGAGAGAGAGAGAGGGAGAGAGGGGGAGAGAAAGAGGGAGAGAGAGAGAAAAGAGAGAAAAGGGAGAAAAAGACAGAGAGAAAGAGAGAGAGAAAGAGAGCGAGAAAGAGAGAAAACGAGAAAGAGAGAGGAGAGAGAGGAGAGAGCAATGCAGCCTCATTCTGTGAACTGCTCTGATTTTAGAGGTGTGTCCCATGGCTCACAGCTGATGTCCGTCTCCTCCCCTCAGTGCATAATTAAATTTAATTATAAATAAATAATAATTATACTTTAAAATTATAAGTAAATTAAATTCTTTACTGAGATGGCCGGGACTCAAACTCGTGAACTAACTCTCCTTAGGCGGCAGCTGTATCCATTGAGCCACTGCCTGTAATGAAACATATAGGAAGATTTGATAATCTTGACCTCTGTATTGCAGTAGAGAATCCAGGAGTGGATTTTTCAGCTACAAAGAGGAGAGAGAGAGGGAAAAAGAGAGCGAGAGAGAAAAAGAGAGAGAGAAAGAGAGAGAGAGAAAGAGAGAGAGAAAAAAAAGAGTGGGAGAGAGAGAGAAAGAGAGAGAAAGAGAGGGGAAGAGAGAGGAAGAGAGAGAAGAGGGAGAAGAAAGAGAGAGAGGAGAGAGAGAGGAGAGAGAGAAAGGGAGAGAGAAAAGAGAGAGGAGAGAAAGAGAGAGAGAAGAGAGAGAGGAAAGAGAGAGAGGAGAGAGAGGAGAGAGGGGAGAGGGAGAGAGGAGAGAGAGGAAAGAGAGAGAAGAGAGAGAGGAGAGAGAGAGAGAAGAGAGAGGAGAGAGCAATGCAGCCTCATTCCGTGAACTGCTCCGATTTTAGAGGTGTGTCCCACGGCTCACAGCTGATGTCCAGCTCCTCCCCTCAGTGCATAATTAAATTATATTACAATTATAAATAAATAATAATTATAATTTAAAAATAAATTAAATTCTTTACCAGGACGGCCGGGGCCCGAACTCGTGAACTAATTTTTCTTAGGCAGTAGCTCTATCCATTGAGCCACTGTCTGTAATGAAAAGCATAAGAAGATTTAGTTAGATTAGTAGAGAATCCAGAAGTAGATTATTCAGCTACAAGGATGGATGGATGGATGGAGACAGGGATGGATGGAGGGATAGAGTAGTGGATGGAGGGATGAAGGGAGGGATGAAGGGAGGGATGAATAGATGGAGGGAGGGAGAGATGGATGGAGAAATGGAGGGAGGGATGAATGAATGGAGGGAGGGATGAAGAGAGGGATCAAGGAAAGGATGAATGGATGGAGAGATGGAGGGAGGGATGGAGGGAGGGATGAATGGATGGAGATATGGATTGAGAGATGGAGGGAGGGATAAATGGATGGAGGGATGGATGGATGGGAGGGCAAACACCAGCACTACCGCACGCATCATCTTCGCACACACGCAGGCACTACAACCCCCATCATCACCGCACACGCAGGCATTACCTCAGTGACGTCCCGGTGACAGCGCGGCTCACGTCAGTTGCTCCGTGGATCTGACACAGAGCGCTCGTGTTCTACAAGTGCTCCCTGTCAGCTTCATGTAGCAGAGCTGGATGCGTCGTGGGACCTCGTGGATTACACCAGACCTGAAGGGGTATTTGGGGATTTTAATAAAATGGTGAAAGAGGGTGTTTTTTTGTCTTTTATTCCAAATAAAGGATTTTTCGTTGTGTGTGTTTATTTACTTTCACTTACAGGTTAATCATGGAAGGTATCTCGGGGAGACGCCTGCCATGATTAACCCCTTATTATCCCGATTGCCACCGCACCAGGGCAATTCAGGATGAGCTGGGTAGAGTCCCAGGACTGTCACATCTAATGGATGCGGCAATTCCGGGCGGCTGCCTGCTGATATTGTTAGGGTGGTGGGCTCCCTATAACGTGGCGCTCCCCATCCTGACAATACCAGCCTCCAGCCGTGTGGCTTTATCCTGGCTGGTATCAAAATTGGGGGGAACCGCAGGTTTTTTGTTTTTTTTTTATAATTTATTTATTTTACTGCATGATATAGACCCGCCTGCCGGCAGCTGTGATTGGTTGCAGTGAGACAGCTGTCACTCATCGTGGGGGCGTGTCTGACTGCAACCAATCATGGGCGCTGGTGGGCGGAGAAAGCAGGGAAAACCAGATTGAATAATGAAGCGGCAACCATTTTCAAAAGAGGAAAAGCCGCCGGAGCTTTGTGACAGCCGAGCAGTGCCGCGCCCGTGATCGGTGAGTAGGAAAGAGAGAGGGATCGTGCTGGGGACGTAGAACGAATACAAATACACAACGTGCGCACATAGCCTTACTGCGAAAAGCCACGCTTTTGGTGATCAAACCGTTATCGAACGTAACTCGAACAACCGAACTTGAAGGAAATCGTTCCAGTTCGTCGAACGACTTAAACACCAACCAAAATCACTCGAATTTAAAATTGGCGAACTGTTTAAATTGAACATCGCTCAACTCTACTCACTATGAATACACTCATGTTGCATTAACTTGTAGACTATGGGTTAGTAAAAGGTAAAAGTCTTGATCAGCTTTGTGGCTTCTTGCCATTTCCTTTAATAATGCCAAAGGTCAACATCATTATTTCTAATACCCCCTTGAGGACTAATCATTGCTCGCATTGGATGTGACCTAGTTGGTAAGATATATTTCCTCATAATCTAGCATGGTCAATAGATTGACATTTTTATGCTTGGTGATATAGTTCAGTGTATGAATGCATATTAGTATCATTGGTAGTCTAGGGTGATGTATAAGTTAGGCTGCTTTCACACATCAGTTTTTTGCAATCAGGCACAATCCGGCGCTTTGCAGAAAAAAACGCATCCTTTTTTTTTGCCGCCGAATGCATTTTTTCCTCATAAACTTGCATTAGCACCGGATTGTGCCGCATGGCCTTGCGTTGCGTCCGTTTTTTGCCGGATGCGGCATATTTAGCCAATGCAGCAGCCGGATGGAATGTTGCTTGCAGCGTTTTTTGTCTGCGGCAAAAAACGCATCGCGCTGGATCCGGCGCGATCTACAATGCAAGCTCATGGATGCCGGATGCGGCGTCCTGCGGCAAAAAACACATCCGGCGTCCGTTTTTTTGAACTGCACATGCTCAATATCAAACCGGATACGTCAAAAAGCGGACGGGCCGCATGGATAAACTTATGCAATGGATCCGTTTTTTTCGCCGCATCCGTTGCATAGGTTTTTGAGCCGGATTGAGCCTGATGAAAAAAAAATGATGTGTGAAAGCAGCCTAAATTATACTGTCCATGGTTGTGTAGGTGAGGGCTTTGCTAAACTGTTCTACTGGGGTGTTACCAACCACAAAATTATGATTCCTCGGTATCAATGCCAGTTGTCAAAATCTGTGAAAATTAATGATAAGATTCAATTTATTATTCATATATTTAAAATTTCTAGAAATTTTATTTCAATTTTTCATTTTTTCAAAAATGCTAGTATTCCAACTCAAAAACATTATACTCCTGCAGAAATAATGAGCCAGTAATTGCACATTCACAGAATATTTTCAAAGTCTATAGCAGAGGTCCTCAACTTTTCTGACCATGAAAGCCACAGCCAGGTTTGAAAGATGGTCACGAGCCACACCCAACTCCTGCCACCCTCACAGTAGTGACACCCAGAGACCCTATTACCAGTATGATGACAGCAAAAACTTTTCCACAGAAATCACACTGAGGTATAATACCAAGATACAGGTGTTCCTACCTTACCCCATTCGGATCAGCTTTTTTATGTTGGGCTACTCACAAAAGTCACAAAATTATGACCTCCTCTTCATAGCTGTTTGCTAGACCTGGTACTTATGCACCGAGCTGTAAACAGCAGTGAGCCACACATCATGGTCCAGAGAGTTTGGGAACCACTGTAATATCGCATAAACAGCCCTTATAATTACACCTAGGAACCACACTCAAGGCTTGTATTAAACCAGAGACCATGAGATCAGTAAGGCTATGTGCGCACGGGTGTGCGTTCTGCACCGCAGCATTTAAGTCACAGCTGAAAAGCTGCGTTCTGAAAGCTTGCTGAGTGCAGAATTCATGCAGAATTTGTGCGTTCTGGATGCTGGCTCTCCCATAGACAGAGTGGAGAAAGCATCCAGAACGCACAAAAGAAGTGACATGTTGCTTTTTAGAACGCAGCGTTTTGGCAGAATGCAAAACGCTGCGTTCTAAAACGCAATGTGCTGATGGAATTTGCACAATCTTTATAGACGCAGGATGCATGCTTTTACGCTGCGGTGCAGAACGCAGCGTAAAAGCCTGATAACACGCAACGTGTGCACATACCCTAAGTGTGCAGACCATGGTTTATAGACCTTCGAAACTTAAGTAGATTGGGACTGCTGAATAAAAGCCCCTTTACCAGGAGTGGCCAACAAGTAGTGAGTAGGCACAGATTATTCCCCAAAAACCTACATACAAAGTGTCGATGGCAAAGAGAGAAACATGGGATTGGCTTACAGCAATTGTCCACACCAGACCTGCCATGCAGCCCACTATTGTTGATTTATTTTGACAGTGAAGATAACTGTGGTCTGTAAAATTAAGTTGTGCTGTGGCTTGAGACAGTCAGAGAAGCTGTGGCCTATATCAAAACGGTGTGCCGTAGCTAGAGACAATGAGATAACTGTAGACTGTTTGGTAAGCATTGTGTGACCATAGATAGTGAAGTAGACTATGCCTTAGGTTACGGTTGCACTTGCGCATAGCTTTGGATGCGAGAGCATTGGAAGCAATATACTAATGACCCTCTGATGCGAGGGTCAGCCAAGGGTCATGCGACTACGATGCAATCTTGCGATTGTATCACAGTTGCGGAGAAGTGGGAGGGAGCACTTTCTCCCCATCTCCTCCGTTGTCTGTCTCTGAGTACATCGCACTGCAGTTGGATGACATGCGAGTGCAGTGCGATGTTTCACACGATCCCATAGACTTGTATGGGGGTGCATGAGCAAAGAATCGCTGCCAAACGCAGCTTGCTGTGAATCATTTTGCATGCCACTATGGCATGAGAAATTAATTGCACATGGACACTGCCCCAATGTTTTCCACTGATGCGAGTGCAGTCTGATGTTTTATCGAATTGCACTTGTCAGTGCAAGGAGCAAGTGGAACCGTACCCTTACACTGAGTATTCTGCTATGATTTGCATCAGTAAGTAAAGCTAGGTTCACATTTCTAAGTGTGTTTCGTTAGACAAATACGCTTGATTTTCAAAAAACTATATATATATCCATATAAAAAAAATAAGCAAGGCATAGTAAAAAAAATAAACATAAAAAAATCTTCTTTTGATTATGTTTTGTCAGGTTTCTGGCATAGTGTGGTTTTTTGTAAGAACAAAAAAGTATTTGACCACTTTTTTAAAATTCTCCCAAAAATGTATAAAAGACATGTTTATTCTTCTCCAGTATTCTCAATGGGAGGCATATTGAAACTTATAGCAGTACATTTTAATTTTATTTCAAGTTAATCATATACGTCTTCATGTCCCTACCATTAAAAGCTAATTGAAAAAATAAAAAAAAACCCTAAAATATATCTTTTCTTTTCTTTGAAAAAAAGTACGGTATATATGTGCTCACATAACTTTTTGACATACCATACACAGCAACACAGGTGTGGAAAAAATGCTGGAAAGTAAGAATGCTTTCAATAATAGGAGCGTTAATAGTTTATTTTTTTTATCACTTAACAAAAGGCAAATTAATTGAACAAAAATAAAATTGATATCAAATTAATATATTTGGTGCGGCAAACCTTCAAACAATATACAATTCTTCTAATCACAATTGCACAAAATCAGGGCTTTTCTTGGATTAGTCAGGTGTATAAGTAACAGAGTTGAGCAAACCTGAAAAGTAAAGTTCGGTGTTCGTGAGCATGGAGCAGAATCGATATAGGAGAAAAAAAAACCATAGTGCACAGTCAGAATAACGTTATGTGGGGGCAGACTGGGCAGATGCCCAGGACCCCTATCAACAGATGGGCTTCCTGCTGTTATGTCACTTACCTAGAGGCAGAGATCAACACATCATCAATTTTTTGTAGCTCAATTGCGGTAGAGGAGATCAAAAGATCAACCCTTGTCACCTCTGTTCTGCCTCTTGTGCTGTCCAAAGACCCATATTGACAATCTTAGGCTAAGTTCACACTTGCGTTGATGTCTGCGTCAACATTTTTTTAAGACCCATAATTTTTATTATTCAATTCATGGCATTACGTGAAGACTTATTGCCTGCGTGGTGAGATTATGTTTTTATTTATACCAATTTGGGGTACATACAACGTTTCGATCACTTTTGTAGTTTATAGGGAGGTGAGGTGCCAAAAAAATAAATTTCTAGAGTTTCAACTTTTAGTGTAAGTTAATATATATATATATATATATATATATATATATATACTAGCCGGGATAGTAACTGTCTCTCTTCAAGTTTCTGTCTGTCTCTGTCTGTCTGTCTCTTTCTGTATCAGTTTCTCTGTCTGTCTCTGTATCAGTCTCTCTGTCTGTCTCTATCTCTGTGTCTCTCTCTTTCTCCGTGTCTGTCTGTGTCTGCCTGTCTCTCTCTGTCTGTCTGTCTCGTTCCTCATCTGTCTCGTTCCCCGTCTGTCTCGTTCCAGGTCTGTCTCATTCCAGGTCTGTCTTATTCCAGGTCTGTCTCTTTCCACGTCTGTCTCTTTCCCCATCTGTCTCTTTGCCCGTCTGTCTCTTTGCCCGTCTGTCTCTTTGCCCATCTGTCTCTTCCCAGGGCTGTCTCTTACCAGGGCTGTCTCCTTGCCTGGCTGTCTCTTTCCAGGGCTGTCTCTTTGACAGTTTGTCTCTTTCCAGGTCTGTCTCTTTCCTGGGCTGTCTCTTTCCAGGGCTGTCTCTTTTCAGGGCTGTCTCTTTGCCCACCTGTCTCTTTGCCCGTCTGTCTCTTTGCCCATCTGTCTCTTTCCAGGTCTGAATCTTTGCCTGTCTGTCTCTTTGCCCGTCTGTCTCTTTGCCCATCTGTCTCTTTCCAGGTCTGTCTCTTTGCACGTCTGTCTCTTTTCAGGTTTGTCCCTTTCCAGGTCTGTCTCTTTGCCCGTCTCTTAGTCCGTCTCTTTGCCTATCTCTTTGCCCGTCTGTCTCTTTCCAGGGCTGTCTCTTTGCCTGGCTGTCTCTTTCCAGGGCTGTATCTTTCCAGGGCTGTCTCTTTTGCCCGTCTGTCTCTTTGCCCGTCTTTCTCTTTGCCCATCTGTCTCTTTCCAGGTCTGAATCTTTGCCCGTCTGTCTCTTTGCCCGTCTGTCTCTTTGCCCATCTGTCTCTTTGCCCATCTGTCTCTTTCCAGGTCTGTCTCTTTGCACGTCTGTCTCTTTTCAGGTTTGTCTCTATCCAGGTCTGTCTCTTTGCCCGTCTCTTAGTCCGTCTCTTTGCCTATCTCTTTGCCCGTCTGTCTCTTTCCAGGGCTGTATCTTTCCAGGGCTGTCTCTTTTGCCCGTCTGTCTCTTTGCCCGTCTGTCTCTTTGCCCGTCTTTCTCTTTGCCCATCTGTCTCTTTGCCCGTCTGTCTCTGTCTGTCTCTTTCCACGTTTGTCCGTCTGTGTCACTGTCTGTCTGTCTTTTTCTGTCTCTCTGTATCCGTCTCCCCACCGGCATCATATTACCTCACACATAAGCTTCTTATACTAACAGTTTATTTTGTTCCTATAGCAACCACTGACAGTTGCTATTAATAGCCTGTAGCTCCCACCTCCATTCAGTTTAATAGAGACATGTTTTTTGGAGAGTAACTGTAAAGCGCGGGGTTACATTTTCCTGTCAAAACATGGTCTATGATGCTCCCTGAGTCACATGGGGCGTCTGTGCAAAATTTCATGATTGTAAATGCGGCGGTGCGTATTCCTTTAGCGGACATACACACACACATACACACATACATACACACATACACTCAGCCTTATATATTAGATATACTGCTAAAAAAATAAAGGGAACACTTAAACAACAAAATAGTATTTTAGTGTTCTCTTATTTATACAGTGTATATATATATATATATATATATATATACAGTATATATATATTGATCATTTTGATATTGAACTTTTACAAGTATGGCTATACTAAATAAGTTTGTTTTTTAATTTCTTTATTTTTAATGAGCAAGAGGAGAGATCATTTTCATTTCTATACTTTTTCCACATTTTTTTATTTTTTGGTTAATATGTTTTAGCCTTTTTAGGGGATTTAAAACTGCAATTGTCTGTATAAGACAAATCACAGTCACCTATGAAGCTCAACCTGTGAGCTTCATAAGAAAGACAAAATGGTAGCTTCTAACATAACTACAGGTAATTCTTAACTTGTTAGCCACCACAATACTTTACTAACACAAGCAAGCAGCATGTTATCTGAAAAGATTGCTACATGTGTATTTAACCAGTGCAGTACAAAATACTGTAGCGCCCGTCCCCGGTCCCAGTGTGATGTCCTTGCATGCCCACGGTTCCAGGCTCTGGCAGGGGCATCCCCTCTCTCACCTGCCAAACAGCTCTGCAGCTCCTGGTTCCAGTGTGGGATCCATGCACGCCCCCGCCCCAGGATCCGGCGAGTATGTTCTCCTCTTGTCCTGCCCAGCAGCTCTACGGCCTCATCTCCTGTCCCAGAGTCTGTTGCAACCTCTTCCTGCTTCCAGGCCGCACGCAGGTCTTCAGTAAGTGCCCGTAGGGTGCATATGCAGTGAATACCTGCTTCTGTCTTCTCCCAAGGGTTGCATCTCATAGTCACAGACCTGTACTGTTCTTGCTAGATTGCAAGAGTGCAAGGAGTCGCTGAACACTTAGCACTCTCACTGCAACTCTACACATGGCTAAATTTGATTAATTTTCAACTTCATCCTGCTCCATAATCTCCATTTAAAACCCTCTTAATATACTGTCTGAACAACCTTTCCATTAAATGAAATGGGAAGCGCTTAGTACATGGTACTGTCTCTTCAATTCTTTTTTCAGTTTGGTAAAAATAAAAACATGGTAATTCTTGAGTAGAGATGAGCAGACTCGTGGAAGTTCGGGTTCTGCTGGTCCAGCTGAACTTTTTTAAAGTTTGGTTTTGGACCTGATTTTCATTGGAAGTAACTAATTGGGCAGTTTGGTTCTCTGCCCACATGGAGCCATAAACAGATCTCTTCCTATGGAGAGTGGAAGAATTTTTTTACATTATTTTTTTTTTGAGAGAACACTACATCCAATCACGCTGTTGTTACCCCCAGTACAAGCCATTGAAATACTGCAAGTGGCTCGCACTGGGCCGAGCAACATGCATACCCGAGCACAGCGATGCTCACACGAGTGGTTTGCATTCGTAAAAGACCTAAACTCTGAACCCAAACTTTGTTTACTTGGAAACGTCTGAGTTTGTACCAAACACAGAACTTCAGGTGCGCACATCTCTATTCTTAAGATGGTTCTGCTTGAAAAATACCTAAATTTGGCATCTTATCAATTGCAAGAAAAAAAATAACTCAATTGGCTTACTTTGTGCCAGAAATATTTGCCCCAATTTTGGTGGATTGTGTAGTTTGTTGAGCTACACCACTTTAGCAAAGCCACATCCTGTATTTGAGCAAGTCGTTAAAAGTGTCCAAAACAAATCACAAATATGGTTAAAATCTTCAGGAAATAAAAAGCCTACAAAAATTAAAGGTGCCATTTCTGAAGTGTGTTTCATGTGAAAAAACTTGTCAGATTTTTCAGTTATTAAAAAAAACTACCCTATGATTTCTACAGCAAATTTTTCTATTTGAAAAATCTATTAGATCTATCTACTAAAAAAAATACCCAATGGTATCTACAGCAGATTTTTCTAGTAGAAAAATCTATTAGATCTATTATCTATTAGAAAAATCTCTCTATGTGAACCTATCCTTACTGTAATTCTGCTGTTGACAAATAAAGGGAAACCCTTCATCAAAGCTTGCTGTAAAGTTGCTTTGGTTTACATTTTACGTTCAGCTGCTGAAAAGAAGTATTAGCTACAAAGGTAGACATAGCCTTTTTTTTTTGTTTTTTAGAAAAAAAAATAATAAATATCGTTAGGAACATAATGAACTTCTACACAATATAAATTACACCCATGTTACACAGCTTCGAAGGCCGTCTCCAATCTTTTTTCCTACAGCTATAGCACACTGTCTAATTGTATATGCAATGGATATGTCATATTGATGCAATGCTTTTTTTTATCGAGATTGCACCTTTTGTTATGCCAGATACATAAATAGCTGGGATTGCTATGAGCCAGTAGAATTTTAGCTGAGCCTTGGAAATGATCATTTTAATTTATTGGAGTCTCTCTACTGCACAACTTGAGTGGCTGCTTCAATCTAGGTCATCTTTGAAAAGAGTTCCCTAGAGCTTAAAGATTCTTACCTGGTTAAAGCTCGCCTGATTTATTCTTGATGATTTTGTGACTGACCTCAAAAATCAGTTTTCCGAGTTAAACTTGAGGTCAATATTAAATTGAAATAGCTGTAATTTAACCTAAAAAAATACAGTTTCCAACATTTATTTTTCTGTACTATCAAGCATGGTACAGTAACTGTAAGGTATTGTCAGAAGTCAGATTTTTTTGTGCCTTTTTTCCTGTTATATTCACTTTAAACTCAGGTTTAGAAATCAACAGTTGTTTTCATCAATATTAATTAATAGTTGTGCTATATTAGTAGCTTTATGTCAAATATAGTTCTGTTGTAAATATCTTTGAATCTGAGAGCGTCTTTAAAAAAAATTCTACACAGTATATCTATACTTTACAACTGGAACTATTTAACTTAATATGACAATTAATTATTTTATCTTGTCCCCAAAATGCACACTATAGATCCCACTCAGATGACATAAAAGACACCACTTTTATGGCATAATTTCTGCTACAGTTGTGTTTTCTATCATTGACACTCGAGTATTAAAGGGGTACTCCAGAGAGATAAAAAAGTATTCTAATGACCATGGCTTCTTGAACTATAAAGAAAACAAGAGTAGTGGATGTTTCTAATGCTGACAGTGCTTACAATTGTGTGATGGTGAATCTGCTCCTTTGTGCTCCCCCTCCCTTATGGGACGTCACTTCACAGATCAAGGGGTCTGCCCCTGGCTGATAGTAACAGACAGCCCCCTGATAACATCTCAGTTCATGCAGTCAGATATTGAGGGTGCGGCCAGTCCCTGCCAACCAGGCAGTCTATCTGTGCTCTGCCTGCCTTCCACCTCCCCCATCCATGTGCTGTCTGTATGCAATCTGTTTTTTAACTTAACAGCCAATAATAATTTACAGGGCCATTTATAATTTCCTATGCTACAGAGTTGTAATGTATTCGTAAAAATCAGATGCCATACTGTGGCTCTTTATGGCATTCGATATTTTTTATTTCTTGCCCCCATCTGATTTTGGAATGAAATTGCAGCTTGATGCAATTTTTTTCATAGAAAAATTCTGTCAGTGAAAAAAATTTGGTCATCAGCACTGCCCCACTGACTAACATTTGTCCGAGTTCTGTCTGATAAAAATTCGGATAGCACTTGTCCGACTTATACGGTGGTGTGATCAAGCTCTCATATATATATTTTCCAACTCCAAGGTGTATAAACTTGAATGCTTATTGGATTAAGCAGATCAGGTGATGTGTATTTGGGTAATTAAAAAGGATGTGTCCTAAGGATATCAACATACTTTATCAATGTGCGCAGAATTATTAGGCAGCTTGTTTTACTTAAACAAAAGGGGCCGAAAAAGAGAGTCTCCACAATGTCTTCAATAAAATGGCGTCGGAGACTGTGGTACATGCATGTGATGGTTCCAGCGCCATTTTGTTGAAAACAAAATCCCAATAGAAATGTGCATGCACCCAACAGCAGTGAAAGCAGCAGCCACACAAAATTTAAATAAAAAGGAGGCAAGGCAGGAGGAGGAATTATTACAGAGGCCCCAACCCACAAAATCCTGCTCCGATGCTCAAGCCACTGCACCAATGATGTAATTTCTGAAGGTTTGAACACAGATTATTCTGCAATCAAGCATCGGATTTCTCAACTAAAGATGAGAACTACTCATGGAACATCAAACTCAGTAACTTCATGGGCCACTGAGTTTAATTAAGTACCCTGAGGTCAAATTAGCTGAGGTCACAGGTGGAGAACCATGGAACCTCCAGCTGTGACTGCAACTTACCTGAGTAACGTCACCGCTGATCTCTGTGGCTCAGTCTCTGCCTGAAGTCCACACCAGATGTAGCAGAGCTGGAATTGTTGTGGGACTTGTTCAGATTACGTCGGACATGAGGGATGTTTTGGGATTAATAAAGGGGTGTAAGAGGGTTTTTTTGTATTTTATTTCAAACACAGGATTTTTGTTTGTGTTTATTTACTTTCACTTACAGATTAGTAAAGGGGGGTCTCATAGATGCCTCCCATTACTAATCTAGGGCATAATGGCAGCTGTGAGCTGCAATTAACCCCTTATTACCCCGATTGCCACTGAACTAGGGCAATCAGGAAGAGTGGGGTAAAGTGCTGGGATTTTCGCATCTAATAAGTGTGACAATTTTGGGCTGCCACAGGCTGTTATTTTTAGGCTGTGGAGATCAAAAACCATGGGTCTCCCCAGTCTGAGAATACCAGCCCAGCTGTCGGACTGTACCATGGCTGGGTATCAAAATTGGAGGGGAGTGCATGCCTTTTTTATTATTTACATAATTTAAAAAAAACAAAGGCACATGTGGTACCCCTTATTTTGATACACAGCCAAAATAAGTGCATGGCTGGGGGCTGCAGCCTGTAGCTATATGCTTTATCTGTGCTGGGTATCCTAATATGGGGGGCCCAAACCAAATATTTTATTTGTTTTTATACTACAATAGACACAGAAAGCATGTGTGATTGGAAGCAGTCCGCTGACACGCTGACACTCAGGGTGGGGGCGTGACTGACTACAACCAATCACAAATGCCAGTAGGTGAGGAATGCAGTGCATATGCAATGAGGGTAATGAGCGGCCCTGAAAGTGAATGAACAGCCGTGGGAGTAGTAACAGCCGCACCGGAGCCTCAATAAGTATAACGCGCTTTGTTGTGAATACATTTTCCAGTTTGGGGCTCCCTCTTGTGGTCAATGCTGGCGGTGCAGTTGACTTATGGAATGAGAGCCAGACACCTGTGGAGGACTGGCAATCAGGTCTTTCAGATTGGGCCTATATAACTGAGTAGTTTTTTCCTGTTACTTGCTGGTGCTCAATGGATCTCCTGTGTGCTAAGGACATTCTGAAACTAGCCCTTTTCTCTACCAGAACACCTCTCAGATATTTTGGTCTTTGTACCTCTGCTTATTGTTTCCACTTTCTTGGTGTTTTTTCTGTTTTTATACTAATGCTTGATTCCTATTTTGCCTGTGTGGGGTTCTTGGTGGAATTGGATCATTCACTGCTGGGAGTGTCTGTATACTTAGCTCCATGATTCTGCAATATATTGTGTTTTGTCATGCTTGGTATTAAATTCAATCCCTCATCTATATTTTGTTTTTGGATCCCAGTAACATCAGAGTACTGATATAGTGGGTGAGAGCCTGTGTGGGCTCAGGGTCTTTCCATATCAGGCGTGCTGAGATTTATTAGGGTTTTTACGGCTGCAGACTGTGCTCTTTCCTATCCTTTCCTATAAAGATAGTTTGGGCCTCATCTTTGCTGAATCTGTTTTCTGGCTTTGTATTGTGTTTTGCTATATTACCATAGTCTTTACATGTGGGGGGCTATCTATATCTTTGGGGATTGCTCAGAGGCAGATTAGCTTTTCTTATATTTCTATCTGTAAGAATATTTAGTTCTCCGGCTGTGTCAAGACGACTAGGTCATCGTAGGCTTGTCCCACAGCTACTTCTAGTTGTGTGTCATAATTAGGTCTGCAGTTCGTTAAGGTTCCAGCCACTCTGGTTATTTTTTGGGTTTCCGCATTTTTTATCCTCCTCGGTCACTGAATCATAACAGCACTTGCTTCTATCACCCTGTCCCTTTTACCATCATTTTTAATTACCAGATTCTGGTCCCCATAGACCATATATGGGGACCGGCATCTGGCAGGTATCCGAGATCAATTCCAGGCCAGAACCGAGGTTTTTTTTTAACCCAGTTAGACCTGTTGGTCGCGGTTATCTGAGAGACCGCCCATCTCTAGTCAGTAGTGCAACTGGTAGCACAAGAGGACGAGAGGAGCCTTTTCTGTGACTGGGTGAAATGTGGAGAGTGAGCCTAACGGAATGTGGGGAGGGATGGGAATCACGACTCTTGATGTCTGAGAGCCGATTTCCTGACAGATATTTTCAATTTTCTCTGTGAAATAGGAGACCAGATTATCAGCACAAAGGTGTGTGATAGAGGGCTGCACTTTAGGACTGAGGAGGGAGTGAAAGGTGTCGAAGAGCTATGTTGGATTGTTGGAAAGTGAGGAGATAAAGGTGGTGAATTAGGTCTGTTTGGCATAGTGAAGGGAAGAGTTATATGTTGTTAACATAAATTTAAAGTGGATAAAGTTTTCTGGTGTGCGAGTTTTCCTCCATAGGCGTTCTGTGCTCCGAGAGCATCATTGGAGAAATCGAGTTTGCAATGTGAGCCGGTGCTGTTTTAATCTGTGTCTCAAGGTTATGAGGGTGATGGGCGCTACACAGTCCAGTGTGTTTCTGAGAGTGTCATTGCAGTGATTTACAGTCAGATCCGGACAAGAAAAAAAGGAGTTTGGGGACAGTGATGAGTGTTTAGAGACTGTAAGCGTATGAAAGTCAATGGCCTGTAGATCTCGGAATGTGTAACAGGTGTGAATGTGCTGGGGTGGGCGAGGATTTGTGAGCGTGAAGGAGAGGATGTTGTGGTCAGAGACAGGAAGAGGTGAGTTATGAAAGTGAGAGATTGACCAGAGGAGGTCAAAAACAATGTCAAGGGTGTTACCGTCTTTGTGTGTCTCAGAGGTTGAGAGCTGTGAGAGGCCAAGACAGGAGCTTAGAGACAGAAGCTGGTATGCAATGGAGAGGTGGGGCTGTTCATGGGTATGTTCAAGTTTCCAAGGATAAGTGTTGGTAATTTTGAGAAAATTAAGTGCAGCACTTAGACAGAAAAATGGTCAAGGAACTGAGTGGGTGAGCCCTGGGGATGGTATACAACTCCTACTCTGAGGGAGAGGGGACGGAAGAGATTGATGGTGTTGACCTTGAAAGAAGGGAAAGAGAGTCATGGAGATGGTGGGATGACCTGGAAAGAGCATTATGGGGACAGGAACAAGCCGACTTCACCCCAATGTCTGTTTGTGGGTCTAAGGGAATGGGGAAAAATGTAAGGCAAGATGAGAAATGGCAGCAGGAGAAGCAGTGTTGGAATCCTGAATCCAGGTTTCAGTGAGGACCAGCGGAATTAAGAGAGTTATTAACTAAAATCCATCAAGTTCAACCTATAGCCTAATATACTGATCCAAAGGAAGGCAAAAACCTCATGGGGCAGACACTAATAAATCCATATAAGTGGAAAAGTTCCATCCCGATTCCACATACTGCAATCAGACAATCCATCACCTAATTTAGTGCCCATTACCCGTAATGTTATATTTTTTCCAGAAAGGCATCCAGGTCCTTCTTGGCTTTTAGTAGTGAATCAATGATTACAACATCATATGGCAGAGTATATCATAGTCTCCCTGCTTGTAAAGAACATGCGTCTGTCAATCTGAATAAATCTTCTTACCTTTAGACATAGAGTACTGTATGCCCCTTTGTCCCCGTCACAGGCCTAGATGTCAAAAGATCATTAGAAAGATCTCTGTCCTGTCCCTTCAGATATTTATACATTGTAATAAGCCTTTATTTTGCCAAACTGAATAACCCCAAGTTTAATATCTTGGTATTGCAGTCCATCCTGGTTGCTCTTTTCTGCAACCGCTCTAGTTCAGCTATGTCTTTTTTATATACTGGAGACCAAAATTGTACAAGGTATTCCAAGTGTGGATGTAGTAGTGACTTGTATAGTGGAAAAATTCTGTTATCATCATTAGCATCTATACCTACAGGGTGGGCCATAAGTATGGATACACCCTGATAAAATGGAAGTGGTTGCTGATATCACCTTACCGTCTGTGGCATATTAGTACATGGGAGGGCAAAACATTTGAAGCCAGGTGATGCCCATGGCAGCCATCTGCAAGGCCGTCATGTTGAATTCAACTTTAGTTTTTTCAATGGGAAGGGGGTCATGTGACACATCAAGTATATAAAGAATTGCACAAGAAAAACATAGGTGTGCTCATTTTTAACGTAGCTTTATACATTATCGAGTTCTTGACACGTTTGTGACATGGAGCAACAACAGTAACCCACTAAAGGATGTGCTGTCCATTGTGTTGAATTGTCAACGCGATTCTCTTCTCCCACTCTTGACACACCGAAAGCAATACCGCAGAAGAAATGCTATCACAGGCCTCCAGTATCCGTTGTTTAAGGTACCCCACATCCTGGATCCTGGATCTGCGATATTGATTTTCTAACAGAAAGCAGAATTCATGAGCAGAGTTTATGATTACATTAATTATGACAAGTTGTCCAGGTGATACATATAGATGCAGAGAAACAGCATTTCACTAGCACCAACATTTTTTTTTTCTATAATATTCTCATGATGGTATGCAGAGTTAGCGTTACACCGAAAATAATTTGATCTGTTTTCCCAAACGTTCCCCTTTGGACTCATCAGTCAAAGTTATCCCAACTATCTAGATTTATATATTCTTGGGCAAATGTGAGACAAGCCATTGTATTCTTTTTGGTTAGCAGTAGATTATTCATCATAATGCTTCCATGGATGCTATTTTTGGCTATTGTCTTTCTTACTGTGGAATTGCGTACATTGACCATAACTGAGGCAAGTTAGACCTCCATATTCATCTAGATTCCTTTGTGACCTATTGAATTAAGGGTACATACGGTACTGATATCGCTAGCAAGCGTACCCGCCCCCGTCGGTTGTGCGTCATGGGCATATCGCTGCCCCTGGTGCACAACATCGCTAACACCTGCCACACGGACTTACCTTCCCTGTGACGTCGCTCTAGCCGGCGATCCGCCTCCTTTCTAAGGGGGCAGTTCGTGCGGTGTCACAGCGACGTCACACGGCAGGCGTCCAATAGCAGAGGCGGAGATGAGCCGCCGGAACATGCCGCCCACCTCCTTCCTTCCTCATTGCCAGTGGATGCAAGTAAGGAGATGTTCGTCTTTCCTGCGGTGTCACACATAGAGATGTATGCTGCCGCAGGAATAATGAACAACATCATACCTGCAGCAGCACCGACATTTTGATAAGGAGCGACGTGTCAACAATCAACGATTTTTGAAGTTTTATGCGCTTGTTGATCGCCGCTCCTTGGTGTCACACGCTGCGATGTCGCTAACGGTGCCGGATGTGCGTCACTAACGACGTGACTCCGACGATATATCATTAGCGATGTCGCAGCGCGTAAAGCACCCTTTACTCGCAGATGTGCTTTTAGTGAAATTTTTTAAGCAGGCCATTCCTGGGAAGGTTCACTACTGTTATAAGATGTTTTCATTTGTGGATAAAGGCTCTCACTGTGGCTCCTTGGAGTTCCAGAGCCTAAGACTTTGTTTTGCATCTGTATTTGATACTTCACTATAATAATAATAATAATAATTTTCATTTATATAGTGATAATATATTTACAAAGCACTTTTTAAATGTTCACCAGCACTTCACAACAGTTGAAATTTTCATTTAGGAATATAGTTTTGTCTCTGATTCATTAAAGAGTTTTTGGCAGAAAAAATTTGCAGCTTTTGGCGTGTCTCATGAAAAAGTGTGTGGAGCTCAGGCGGAATAGGGGGATGATACCACAGTTTGAGTAATTCATAATGGAATGTGACGTACTTAAAGCCAGAAATATTATTCCAGTTCCTGATTGGAATAAGATTAGTAGGATGGCACACGGAGACGTATACCACTCTTTAGATGTGCCAGATTTATAAGGAGGAGTGCGCCTCTTAATCAATCAAGTATGTCTGATTCCAAAAAGCACTCTTAGCAAGGCCAATGTTGTTTATGCTGATCTTCATGAATCGGGACTTTTATGGTTCCTTGTCTAGTATTTAAAGTAGTTCAATAATTGAAGTATTCTCACAGCAGGATAAAGCAGTGGTGAACTGCTCAGGCCAAGAAAAACTGATGCATTAACAGCGTGCAGCAAAACCCCCAATAGATCGAAGTAGCACAAGTGCAAGAAGAGCAAATCACTCACACAAGTCCAGAATATGGAGGGAGTGATCGCTGGATGGTAAAATTGCACACTAGTATCTTGCATAGGGCTCCGTTCATACTTACAGGCACATAGTAACCCAGTCAGCAGCCTATTACACGCCCATACTATTCGATCAGGCGGGCTGCCCGGTACTAGTGCGCACCATATAGGGACGGAGTCTCCAATATGCAAGTCCAAGCATTAAGGGGCCTGGCTGCACCCCGTATAAAATGTCATGTGCAGAAAAATAAAGAAATACACAATATCTGAGGTATTAATCGATATTATGGCCAAAATAACGGTAGCCTACAAACCACGTCACGGTTCCTCATACTTGTAGGTCCCTACACTAATCTATATAAATAGAAAAATAGCAAAATAGCAAAAAGAGGACTAAATATGCTCCACAATTTAGAATACTCACAGCAGGAGAAAGCAGTGGTGAGTGAACTGCTCAGGCCAAGAAAAACTGATGCACTAACAGGGTACTTCAGGGTACTATAATTGAAGTATTCTTAGCATGAGAAATAAAAAAAAAATATAAGAAGAAATGTAAAAAAGAAGAAATGTAAAATAGAAGAAATATAAAAAGAGCACTTTAGCTTAGTGCAATGGAAATAGGGTTAAACAAATTTAAATAATTCCAGAAGAAAAATAAGCAGTAAAAGAGAATAGGAAAAAGCAGTGATATCAAGCAAGTATTGGACAGTATGGAACACTTTTATCAATGACGAGGACACGGCGCTTGCTGCACCCTGTTCAAACAGCTGAAACGCAGGAGTGACGTGTGTGGGCTTTACAACCAATCTGATATTGATGATCTTGTGGGGTCCTGTACAAATGGTACAGGACCCCACAAGAGGGGGAGCACTACTAGACCTTGTACTAACCAATAGGCCAGACCGCATATCAAATATACAAGTTGGGGGTTACTTGGGGAATAGTGATCACAAAATAATAAGTTTTCATGTATTCTTTAGTAAGATGTATAGTAGAGGGGCTACAAGGACACTAAACTTCAGGAAAGCAAATTTTAAACGGTTGAGAGATGATCTTAGTGCAATAAACTGGGATGATGTACTAAGTAATAAAAGTACACAAAGCAAATGGGAGACTTTTATGAGCATCCTGAATAGGGCTTTTGCAGAAACTATACCCTATGGGAACAAACATGCTAGAAATAGGAGGAAACCCCTATGGCTAAATAGAGCTGTAAGGAAAGCAATAAAAGAAAAACAGAAAGCCTTACAAGAATTAAAGAGGGTAGGTAGTGATGAGGCATTATATAATTATAGAAAATTAAAAAAAATATGTAAAAAGCAAATTAAGTTAGCTAAGTTTGAGACAGAGAGACTCATTGCGAGAGAAAGTAAAAATAATCCTAAAATATTCTTTAACTACATAAACAGTAAAAAACTGAAAAGCGATAGTGTTGGCCCCCTTAAAAATAGTCTTGGTGAAATGGTGGAAGGGGATGAGGGTAAAGCCAACCTGCTGAATGACTTTTTTTCTACGGTTTTTATACAAGAAAATGCCATGGCAGATGACATGACCAGTGATACCATAAATTCACCCTTGAATATTACCTGCTTAACCCAGCAGGAAGTACGCCGCCGCCTCGAAATCACTAAGGTTGACAAATCTCCGGGCCCGGATGGCATACACCCCAGAGTACTACAGGAATTGAGTTCTGTGATAGATAGACCATTATTTTTAATCTTCTCAGATTCCTTAATAACAGGGTCGGTACCGCAGGACTGGCGCATAGCAAATGTGGTGCCAATATTCAAAAAGGGGACAAAAACTGAGCCGGGAAATTATAGGCCGGTAAGTTTAACCTCTACGGTTGGTAAAATCCTTGAGGGTTTCTTGAGAGATGCTATACTGGAGTATCTCAAGAAAAATAACCTTATGACAGAGTATCAACATGGGTTTATGAGGGATCGATCCTGTCAAACTAATTTGATCAGCTTCTATGAAGAGGTAAGTTCAAGCCTGGACCAGGGAAATGCAGTGGATGTTGTGTACATGGACTTTTCAAAAGCTTTTGATACGGTGCCACACAAAAGGTTGGTACATAAAATGAGAATAATGGGGATAGGGGAAAATATGTGTAACTGGGTTAAAAACTGGCTCAGTGATAGGAAACAAAGGGTGGTTATTAATGGTACGTACTCGGACTGGGTCTCAGTTCATAGTGGGGTACCACAGGGGTCAGTATTGGGCCCGCTTCTTTTCAACATATTTATAAATGACCTTGTTGGGGGCATGCGGAGTAGAATTTCAATATTTGCAGATGATACTAAACTCTGCAGGGTAATCAATACAGAGGAGGATAATTTTATATTACAGGGAGATTTATGTAAATTGGAGGATTGGGCTGAGAAGTGGCAATTGAAGTTTAATGTAGATAAATGTAAGGTCATGCACTTGGGTAGAGGAAATAACATTTATGATTATGTACTTAATTGTAGAACACTGGGTAAAACAGACACAGAAAAAGACTTGGGTGTATGGGTGGATGGTAAACTTCACTTTAGTGGACAGTGTCAGGCAGCTGCTGCCAGGGCTAATAAAATAATGGGATGTATTAAAAGAGGTATAAGTGTTCATGAAAAAAATATAGTTCTACCTCTGTACAAGTCACTAGTGCGACCGCACTTAGAATACTGTGTACAATTCTGGTCACCGATATATAAGAAGGACATAGCTGAACTGGAGAGGGTGCAGAGAAGAGCCACCAAGATTATTAGAGGAATGGGTGGGCTGCAATATCAAGACAGGTTATTAAACTTGGGGTTATTTAGTTTGGAAAAACGAAGGCTTAGGGGGGATCTAATCACAATGTATAAATATATGAGGGGACAGTACAGAGACCTTTCCAAAGATCTTTTTACACCTAGGCCTGCAACTGGAACACGGGGGCATCCGCTACGTCTTGAGGAAAGAAGGTTTAATCATAATCACAGACGAGGATTCTTTACTGTACGAGCAGTGAGACTATGGAACTCTCTGCCGCATGATGTTGTAATGAGTGATTCACTACTAACATTTAAGCAGAGCCTGGACGCCTTTCTTGAAAAATTTAATATTACCAGTTATGTATATTAGATTTTATGACAGGGTATTGATCCAGGGAACTAGTCTGATTGCCGGATGTGGAGTCAGGAAGGAAATTTTTTCCCCATTGGAACTTGTTTGCCACATTGGGGTTTTTTTTGCCTTCCTCTGGATCAACATGTTAGGCTACGGGTTGAACTAGATGGACTTAGGCGGGCTTTGCACACTACGACATCGCAGGCCGATGCTGCGATGCCGAGTGCGATAGTCCCCGCCCCCGTCGCAGCAGCGATATGTGGTGATAGCTGGCGTAGCGAAAGTTATCGCTACGCCAGCTTCACACACACACTCACCTGCCGTGCGACGTCCCTGTGGCCGGCGACCCGCCTCCTTGTTAAGGGGGCGGGTCGTGCGGCGTCACTGCGACGTCACACGGCAGGCGGCCAATCGGAGCGGAGGGGCGGAGATGAGCAGGATGTTAACATCCTGCCCACCTCCTTCCTTCCGCATATCCTACGGAAGCCGCAGTGACGCCGGTAGGAGATGTTCCTCGCTCCTGCGGCTTCACACACAGCGATGTGTGCTGCCGCAGGAGCGAGGAACAACATCGGACCATTGCGTCAGCGTAATTATGAATTACGCTGACGCTGCAGCGATGATACGATTACGACGCTTTTGCGCTCGTTAATCGTATCATCCAGGCTTTACACACTGCGATGTTGCATGCGATGCCGGATGTGCGTCACTTTCAATTTGACCCCACCGACATCTCACCTGCGATGTCGCAGTGTGCAAAGTGCCCCTTAGAGTCTCCCTTCAACCTTAAAAACTATGATACTATGATACTATGACCTATTATTAAGAATTTTAATTCACAATTTGCCAAGAAGGCAACTAAACCCCTAAACTAAAGACTATAAAATAAAAAGTTATATATCAGATAGTCTTTAGTTTAGGGATTTAGTTGCCTTCTTGGCAAATTGTGAATTAATGTTGATTAACTCTATGCTGACTATAGGACAAGTTTCTTTAAGTCTATTATTAAGAACACTCCATTAATTTTAAAGAATCAAATAATCCTTATTTTTTTATACCTGTGCCATGCTCCAATTTCATGTATTGTTTTATATTTAATCTACAGTCATTAAAATGGTTTTCTAAAAATATATTCATGGCTAATCCTTAGGAAATCCTATAAATTTAGATTAGTGAAAGTTTGTCTCCTGGCACTTCTACCAAGCTGTAAATTGAAGAGGTCACGGTGCTCTAGTGTCCCCTACATAAGTTACCAGACACAGCTCTGTACACTTTGTAGTGGCTGTATGTGACACTGCAGATTATTACAACGCAGTCGTATTCCAGGGAATGAAACTAAGGCTGGTGTCACATTTGCGTGTGACTCGTGCAAGGATCGAATCGCACTGCCCAGACCAGCCGGCGTCTCTCCTAACAGGAGTCTGTCAGTTTCATCTATTTCTATGCAGCTGCACGCTTCTGTCAGGAGAGCTGCCGGCCGGACCGGGCAGTGTGATGTGGTCCTTGAGCAAGTTACACGCAAGTGTGACTCTAACCTAATATGCAATATCAGGAACAGCTACTAAACAGATGGACAAGTTGACTTAGAAAACCCCTCTAATGTAGCTTGGGTGCATAAATTTAGATATACCAACATAAAAATGTAATAAAGTATCTTAACCAGTATTACAGTTGAACATATATTGTTTTCTAGTGCTTGGTACCTACAACTATTGTAATAGTCCATTAGGTGGAACTGTTTGCAGTTCTTTGTGAAATACCAAGTATACAATAACAAAGATACACAATTAAACTTACCTCTTTATAGTGGTGTTTTCTTCAATGATAGTTCTGTTATTGAATTATTTATTGCTAAATCATTTTGCAAATTATCCAATGGAATAATTTAAAGTGAGTTACAAAACAGCAAAGGTCAGGGTTACTGGTCTGCACTTGGTTCCAAATTTAATGAGCCATTGTACATAATAGATGATTACTACTTGGAGAAATTTAATAGATCAAAATTAATGTGGTTTAGGATCAGGACAAAAAAAAATCATCCAAGTTATTAAATGGTTTTTACTTTTTTTGTTTAGACTGCCACAGCACTTCACATTTTGATGTGGATTATCCTGGTCTTAATTAAAAAAGATAGGCCATGATTATTAGAGTCTTTTCCAACACCTTTAAATGGATTGTTAAAGCACAAAGCTGATTGCACAAGATCCTGCTCTTGGCACAACCCCAATAAACAGCTAATTTTTTGGGGGGACAATTGATAAAGATTCAGAAATGTAGAATTACATGAAGACATTTCAGATTACCATCAATATATTAAAAGGATGGCTCCAGTCTACCAGAATGGGAGCCACTGAAAAATGGGATACCCATCTATAATGTTATAATGTCCATATGCCCATATTTTTTATTAAATAAATAATAAGGAATAAATACATGACTCATATTTGTAACAAGAAAACAAATTTATTAATTTTTAAAAGACAAGACACAATTTTGTTTTGAAAAACAACACAAGAAAGCTAGCCTGAGTTCAAGTCTGAAATATTCAGAAAAATCCTACTAATATCTTTAGTATGTTCCAGTCATTTTTAAACAACACACTAAAAGTTAATATATATATTTTATAATTATAAAAGTTCCCCAGTTATTGTACAGTACACAATACAAATTGCCCACAAACTATCATTTAGCTCCTGCCAATCTGGAGAGGACATGATATACTAAAAGATTTAGCATTTCTCACAAAAATCACATCAGGAAATACGTATTTACAAAATCCAATACATTATACAAAAAATGCATCACGTGATTTTCTCCAAATAGGTTTTAAATAAAAAGTATATTCAACTGTAATCCAAAAACTGGAAAAGAACATTACATTATCACACACATACAATCTCTATTAAGGAAATAAAAAGCTGCCTACCTTACTTTTATGCAACATATTCATTTTATATAAAAACTGAAATAAAAGGAGAAAAAACTCAAAATTCTTACTACTATTAAGCCTCTGTGCTTGTGGACTGAATTCATGTCCTCTGCCACTTACTAAGTGAAACAGAATACAATGGCACTTAAATAAAAAAAAAAAAGAAAAAAGAAAAAAAAAATCACACAACACAGCTTAAGAGAAAAAATGGTGTGTTGAAGCTTGTTGGGGTAAGAAAGCCCTGAGGAGTTTCTGATTAATGGCATAGTTAGGTCTGTATTTGACCCATTTACTAATACGTTTAGTTATGGAAGGCTCCGACCTTCCACAATTTGAGAATTTATTTCCTAAGATCTTGGTTCAGTTTTGTCATGAAGGCACTCTGTTTCAATCCCCAAACGCCAAGGATTTCAAAGACTGGCTTTATTTTTTTAACTTCACTGTTGGACACACTCAATAATCCTTAGTCACTAGGAGCAAATTGTGAAACAGATGTGTTCTAATTTAAGGCATACAAGTTCTTGAAGACACACTTCGTATGTTTTCAGTTGCTTCCCAGTTTTGATTCTCATCGGCAAGCCCCCGTGCACCCTTTTCTAGAGTCACAATATTCGATAAAGTTTTGAGATGAAGAAATTAAAGTAAATTAAGAAAACAAAAACATCATATTTTTTTGCTACCCAACGGTCATGATTTTGTCATCTATTCATTGACCAGGTGCGGATTTATCAGCAAAAAAGGTAGAAACTCAGGGCTTTCATTCCCGAAGTTTAGAAGCCAGTGTAAAAACATAAGGCATATAAATAAACCATAAACAACCCAAACAGAACACAAAGAAATCAGGCAGTCACTTTGTAAGTGGCTTTCATTAAGCAAAATAGGTAAACTCTACTAATTTCTACTGGCACGTACAACCACTAGCAGCAATGATCAAGGCATGCAAACTGAGAAGCATATACAAGAAATAATTATAAAGATCAACAAAATAATTGTCAAACTACAACCCTTTGAGTATTGTACAGCTGTATGTATAGAAGAAGCGAGTAGCCATGTGGACCTAAGAACCTCCTAGTGTCTCTTCCAGGATTTAATGTTGCAATGGAGATCAATACTGAAATATGGGTAACATATGCTACCATTTTACCACAAGTTGTTCTTCAGTGTAACCAAATGTGACCTTCCAGCTTTGTCTAGTAAATTAACTGCCAGAATTTATATCTATAGGTAACTGTTCTTGCTTAGCCCATCCTATTCTTATTAATCCAGTCTTTTACATATTGAACATTCACAGAGAAAAATTACAATCCAAATGCATTGCGCATCCGGGGAATTCTGGCAAGTTATCCTGAACTAGCAGACGAAAAATAAAAATTCCAAAAATATAGTCGCAATGTTGTAGGAGAATTCACAGTATTAGACAACAGGGACTAAAGAAAACACATATCCATATCATATCAGCTGGACTAAGGCTGTGATCATTCTGACAGAAACGTAAAGGAGATACTTCACCACTTGTGGAAAAGGGCGTCATTGATATAATAACGATACAACTAACCCACATGGATTACATGTAAACCGTCACTTTTTAGAAGAGCCCAATTTCCAGATTCTTCTATGCTTTTCAGTATACATTATATTCACAAAATTGACACCTAGTGATAGTTTTTTCCTTTGGGTTTTTTTATATACCGTGGGCGTTTTGTTGAAAAGCTAAAAATAGCAAATCTTTAACAGTGGAAGTAGCGTTAACGTTAAGGAAAAATTCTGAATAGCATTGGACATATCTAATTACAACTTAATAGGTAGCATACAGAAAAGAAAACATTAGGAAGTCGTAATTATTACCTTAATTAACAACCGTCAAGTTAATATATGAAGATAGTACCTTTTACGGTGATTATTAACTAAGGGGTGAGCATACACAATATGTTCTCTGGTGTTAGCACTAGCATCCAACATTATCTAAGAGGGCATAAATAACTGAAAAAATATAGTTTAAATAGGAAAACTGGAATCTGCATCAAATAATAGAATATTGTATATTTTATTATCAACCTACATTAGCCAAAAAATATTAAAAATCTATGCTGTTTTCAACTACAAACTATACATCTCTGGTCGAAAAATATTGGGGCTAAGGCTGTGGTTCATTTTTTATTTTTTTTTAATTACACCCTGATAAAATGTAGAAGTGGCTTGCTAATAATTGGCCTAAAACAGTTTAGGGCCAATTTCTGAAAATCAAAGCAAATGAAGATTGGGGGTTTCTCCCAAAGAAATCAATAAAATCACAACTGTCTATTTTTTTGGGCTACAATTGTAAAAGTAGTGATTAGTTGCCAAAGGCTGCTCTCCAATTATACACCGGTTCTCGTAAATGTGCTCCTCTTTATAGCGCAAAGTCATTGAATGAGTATACTGCATTTTATTACAATGCTCAAAGGGTTCAGAACAGCTTTACAGTAAACATTTTAATAATATAAAGTGTTATGTTTCTATTCCAGTTTTTTTACTTCTTAATTTTTCTCCAAAGGAGTAGTGCATATCGGATTTTTTAAATACTTGCCACAGGTTGTAGACAAGACTACTGGTTATACAGACAGAAGAGGTATTTTCAACCCTTAGACACCTAAAGGCCTTTTAAGGAAAAGCAATGCATAAAACATCCTTCTTTAAGGGTTGGCGCTACTTTCTGTATAACATGCCTGAAGCTACAATATGGCAGACACAGGCAAGTATGAGGAATTCACTTGGGTAAATAAAAAGTTAATGTTTTTTGGGAGGTGGGAGGGAGTGCTATGTCATTAGTGTGTCAGGATTCATGTGCATAATCTTACTATGTAGATTATGATGATATATTTCACAGCACTGTACTTAACATTTCCTCTAGTTTCCTATACATATTTGGTTAAATGTACTCTGTCCACCAAAGCCACAAAAAATAACACTACCACCTCCCATTCTAAAACATATTCTCCTCCAGTATTTTTTTTGTAAAAATTAAATGGTGATACCATTATGCAGGTTGGGATGGTATCTAAAGAGATATAAAGACATACTAAAAATAATCTTGAAATAAAAACTCTACAAAGATCAGAAAAGATCAAAACAGCTGGATCCAGGAATGTAGCGAGGGGGTAATAACTTATGTCCTTGGTCATTTTTAGATACAGGGCTATGATGTTAGACTGAATATTTCAATGAAGGAAAGCCTAACTTCACTTTGGGCTGAATACATTAATCACACTGACCTGCCAAGTATTATTAGTGTGTATGTTAACCTTTGCAACTAATTATTTTTTGTCTCAGTGCATGTAACTTGTGACATTAAGCAACTCTGCAGTAGGTCTTGGATCCACTGTTATTTTTCTTCCTTTGATATTGATAGGTCATCAAAATCATAGTAATGGAAAACCTGGTTGGGGTGGCTAATGTTGGACTTCCACCAATCTAATATTGATGACTAGAGATGACCGAAACCAAACAGTAAAGTTCTGTATTTGTACCAAACACGGCCTTTACAAAAAAATCTGTATTTGAGTTTGGGTGCTTCACATATGCTAAACACACGATCGAGCATCACTGTGCTTGGGTACGCTCAGTGCTAGGCCCAGCGCAAGATGATTGCAGTGTTTGAATGGCTTACATTGTCAGATGTAATGTGTACAATAAAAAAAATTGAAAAAACCCTGCCCTCCCTCCTCCGGAAGTGCCCTGTCTATGGCTGGCTATATTTGGGAGGAGAGCCGAACTACCCAATCAGTGAGTTCTAATGGGGTTTAGGTCAAGTCTGGGTCTCAAACAGAACTTTATCTAAAGTCTGGATGAACCCACTGAAACCAAACTTCAATGGGTTCACTCATCTCTATTTATGACTTATCTTAATGATAGGTCAAAGTTATCAGATTGGTGGGGACCAACACCCGTCACTTTCACTGATCAGGTATTATCAGTTCTGGCGACAGCCAGATGTAAACAGTGTATGGAGCAGAATACCATAGCTCTGTCACGCTGTTTAGTGTCTGCTCTAGGGTACTGCAGATCAGCGATAAGAATGGATGCTTATCTACTGTACCCAAAAGCAGCCACTACACAGTGGACTTTCCCCTCTAATGGTGAGGATGAGGCATCATCTTGATCTAAAAAATACAAAAGTACTTGGCACTATGTGCTACCTGAACATAGCGACCACAGTCGCATTTCTATTCTACCTGTAACCTCAAAATTCTCTTCTGTATCTGATGAAAGTCCAGGTTTTAGGACTGAAATATTATGAACACCCTTCTGGACTGCCTACAAAATAAAAAAAAAAGCTGAATATACTATTTTCCATTCACCATAATTTTTTGGAGAGTTAAGTACTTTTGTATTTTTTATGACAGAGTGGAGCCCTTCTTGAGCACCACCCTTTCAAACGAGTGCCATATATCCATAACATCTGCATTATTTTTATCAGGTTTATCTATTAATGCCTTAAAAAAAAAAATTTTAAGAAGCCCTGACGTAACAACACTGCTTCATTTTTTGTTTCTGAATCAATACAATGGTAAAATATTGGTTGCAAAGGTTGAAATAGTTTTTAAAGATAGTAGACATTTAGAATGATGTTGCATGAACAAATTGCATGGATGTGCATTGCAATAGTATATATTACAATAGCATATGTATGCCTAAAAGCATGAAAAAATGAGTAATGCAGAATTTAATGATGAATAATGACTAGAATTTACAAGTGTATCTGTAAAAGTAAGCAAATGTTTCATCCTCTAGCATATTCAGTAGGTTTGTTAAAGCTGTTTATCTAATCAAGTCAGCCATTCATTATTAATAAATGAAATGTCAGCACCAAAGCCACTCTAATCATCCCATTTACTCCTAAGAGCAAACAAGTGAATTGTTTATAAGTATAAAAATGGCTGTTGCTGCATGACTTCTTTATAAAACCGATGCAAAACATGTAATGAAATTCAAGAAATATACCCAACTATCACTACCAATATCTGTATATAGCACCAACATGCTCCACTGCATTGTAAACGTGGCTCGATTTGGGCAAATCTGCAGTTTTGTATTCCATATTGTCAGACAAGAAAAGGTGAAAGATCTTGCATAGGTGGCATTGCACAATGGTTTCTCAACATGCTATTTCCTCCACACATGGACTGATATTTATCTTTTGACAGATTTGACAGTTTATGACCAACATGAACTTAGAAGTTGCCCATGATGTGAGAATTGGGCTGTGCATATGGGAGAGTCTAATGATGGGCAAATAGTAACTATTCGGGTTCGGATTATTAGCAATGGATCCAAAGTACTATTCCAGTATTCGGCATGCATAACGAGCCTAATGCAAGTCAATGGGGAATCCAATTAGGAATCCAATCATTTTTCTGGGAAATCTTCAAGAAAAATGCTCAGGTTCCCCATTGCCTTACATTAGGTTCGTTATTCGTGACAAATACCGGAATAGTACTATGAAATCTTTACAAATAATCTGAATAGCTATTTTTTGCTCAACATTGGGAGAGACAAATCATAATTAGAGATGAGCGAGCCCAACCTATAAAGTTTGGAATTCATACCGAACATGGACTTTTGAAAAACTCAGTGTCAGAGTTCGGAATTCAGGTGCTGTACATATGCTAACCACTTCACCGAGCACTGGGGTACTTGGGTATGCTTGGTGCTAAGCCTAGGCATGCAGTCTTTGAATAGCTCTCACTGGGTGTAAAAACAATGTTTTCAGATGTAGTGTGTCCAAATCCCCCCCCTAAAAAAACCCTCCCGCCTTCCCTCCCCTGGAAATGCTCTGTTTATGGCTGGCTGTATGGGGGCGGGGAGCCGAACTGCCCAATAATTGACTTCCAATGGGGATCAGGCTCCGCAATCAAGTTCAGGTTAAGTCCAGGTCCCGAACTGAACTTTATCTAACGTCTGGCTGAACCCGGCAAACCTAAACTTCAACAGGTCCGCTCATCTTTATTTATAATGCTTCCATTTTCTACCTGGAAAAAAAGGAAATAATAGTATTCACTGCTCATGTGCTAGTGGCACACTTGATTCCCAGGATGGCCAGATTTTTCACCAATTGTCGACAAAGACATTTTAAAATGAAGCTGCTAATGTCTCTTAAAGCTAATATTACTTTGGTGTTACCATAAAATTACAATCCTAGCATTATCTTATCGTGAAGGATAGCTAATCTTGAACCTCGTTGAATGTTTTCTTAAGAATGGTAAAAGTATAGCATATTCCTATATTCTTACTTGGCATAAGTCACAAAAAAAAAGTAATTAAATGGAGAAAAAAAATAAGTTAATGGCCTAGTATTCTTCCCATGTATCGGAGGTTCCTAGCAGGTACGAAGTACTAGGAGGTACGTATTGTATTTAACTCCTGTTATGTTGACAGCTCTGTACATCATTGGCTAGTGGATAGAAATTACTTACTCTACCTGTATCTTTTAAAAATAAGGGAAAATTAAATTAATGAGGTTTTACCTACTTACGACAAGAAAGAGTTAAGAACATTTCATTGGTAATTACTGTAGTGGTTTTACTAATAGAACAAATTGGAAGATATACTTCCTTATCTTGTGAAATAATAATAGCAAAGTAATATGCATAATATTCATTATAAAAGACATTTTGGAGACTTGCTTACTCTATAATTTAGTGGATAATTCAAGGAACATCCACATTGCAATCAGGATATTTCGATGTTGTATCATGCTATGTATATTCCTTGTGTAATTGTGAGAACGTCCTTTGGGTCTTATCGGAATAATCAAATTGTGCTTCTAATATATGAATATTGTGAGGACAACCAAACTGATCCCTATCGATCCCTAATAAACACAAGTATTATGTACATATTTATACATAAATAAAAATACCTCACATGTCCCCTGTACTAGTCTAGTGGGAGTTTCTTGAGTCTTTTTTAGCCATCAGTAAAATAGCATATTTTCTAACTGTATACTTATTCCTGGTCTTTTTCACATTAATTGGTATTATTTAATGTTTATTCTTTATTTTTAGTTACATTTTTTTGCATTGTTCAGGGCATGGGTAGACCACGCATTAAAATGACCTCAGTGCATAAAGGACATGATATGTGGGGGGGGGGGGGGGCGGGTGTTCACTGGATTGCTCACCCTGCAGTCCCTGAAGGGCTAAATATAATTGCAGTCATGCCGACCCTTCTGGCAAGAAAGAATTTGCTCTAATTAGCATGCTTGCTGACGCGTTTTGCTTTTCTCAGCAATACATACTTATAGCTTGGGGAGCTCTGGATAGTTAAACTGACTATGGAGACAATTTCCACAATCCCAATATAATGCTACTTGTACTAAAGCAAAATACATTTAGTTACAAAATAGGGGAACAAGAGACACATAGGATATCTGGATATTCTTAATCTAGAAGAGCCAAAAGCATTTACTAATTTATTACAAAATTAGGACTTTCCCCACTCTATGTGGGCTTTAGAAACAACAGGCACACCTTGCTGAAAAATGATTAACAAGAAATAAGGAAAATAAAGACAACTACTACACCTTAGCTTCAGTTCTGTTTAAGGCACCATGAAATAGGCGAGGTACTGTGATCCCTGATGTACATTCTTAAATGGCAATGGTGTGTCTAGCCACCTGTTCAGACCCTACATGGATGGGGACAAGTTCCACTGAGGTGTGCCAGGTACACTGCCTAAAATGTATTACACAAGCATTAGTTTCTTTTTCTCACACTTTACCCTAATCCCATTATTACAGCTGCTTTTGATACCAGGATTATAGTATAGAAAAATTCCATTCAAAAAAAGCTTCCTTTAGGCACACTGACCATTTTTTTTGTTTCTTTGACATATCAATAATAATTTTCTGCATGACAAAAGAGCATTTACTTATGTTTTACCACTGAAATGGTATATAACAGTGAAGGGCAAATTAATTTACTTAGTTAAATTAAAGTAGTAAACAATTGTAGAGTGTCGTAAAGATAAAGGCAACCCTGAGAGCAAACCTAAAATGGTACTATAGCCATTTCTTGTAGAATTCGGTAAACAGCATTTCTGAGATTCAGATCACTTCAAAATGGATGTAGTACTGACCTGTTCCATTGAAAACATTTTACATTTATAGTCTTTGGTGTCATTACCAAATGCAGTTGGAGTAAACTTTCAGTACAGTGTTATCTATAGTAAAAACGTAAGAGGTACATTCAAGTTTCAAAGATAGCCCCTATTTCATTGATGGGATCTAACTTCCCTATCGTTGGGAACTCCAATTAGTGTCAAGAACTGGGGTTCTGAAGAGCTCCATATGAATATAGCGGTGGTCAATCATGTGCACTGTCACTGCATTTATTCTTGTGGCAGTGCCAAAGAACATTGCTTGGCTATATTCAGTGGTCCCATTAAGAATGCAGGGAGTGGCAGTGCACATGATCAACCGCCACCCCATTCATAAAGGGATCTTCAGAGCCCTGGTTGTCAGAATCAGTGGGGGTCCCAGGGGGCTGAACCCCCAGCAATTGGGAAATTGTCCCCATCTTGTGCATAGGGGATAGCTTCCAAACTTGAGAATACCCCTATAAGTGGTGCAAGTTAAATAACTTATACCATGTAAACAACTTGTAGTCATCTTATTGTAAATGGTGTTTTTTGCCACTCCTAGAAGAATTAATTTACTGTACTGTTAGCTTGGATTAACATAAAAGAAAGGTGAAATGATAATAGTACATATGTTGAAATAAACAAATTGCTGTAATGGGGTTGCTTCCTCTACAAAAAACCTTAAGGAAGCTTACTTGAAGAGTAGTCTCGGAAATATCAATCTTTTAACACCGGTATCAAAAACAGCTAAGAACCTGGTTACCAGTTCTCACTCTTAAATACTATGCAGGTTGCTACATTCCTTGCATTCTATAAATTATATTCTTCACATATATATGTGTATATATATGTATATGAATCTATATATATATACAGCATAATAGCAGCAGAGTGAACTACTGTTATGAAATAGAGAGTTTCTGGGATAGAAAAAACACAAACCTCTGACATTGGTCCTCATTGCGTTAGCACAACTCTTTCTTTAACCCCATCTTCCCTGAGTTTTTTTATCTCCGATTGTAAATTGGTATAGTATGTTTGCCAAGAGAGAATTTTCCATCTGTTACATCCTCTTTGTGGTTTTTCTTTCTCGATGATCTCAAATAATTGCACATGCAAGTGATTTCAGGGGCGAAGAGGTTAAAGAATTATGTCACTGTATGTCCTTTCTGTTATACTTCATACTGTCAATTATCAGATTCGCTCAAGGGCATAAAGCATTTGTGCAGTGGAACCCAATGCAAAATCAGTAGTATCCCAACGGAGGAGCTGAGTGTGCACTAAAATCCTCAAAAATGTTGATGTTTCAGAGCATTTAAGAATGCACTTCCGCTAAGTGAAACCCCGAGTTTACAAACATCATTATAAACAAGATGGATACGATTAACGGAACTTGTTTGCGTTGTTTACTGTTAGACAAAAGCCTACTTTTCACTCGTATTACAACTTTAGCGTACCACACTGTTTCATGCAGTTCATGTTACTGACTTGTAGGACGCAAAAGATGAAGCTTGAATTCTCCTTTGTACAACAGAACAACAGCCTAAACATTTACCCTCATACATATAAATATCTTATCTTACAAAGATACAGGGTCTTCCCCATATATATGTCATGTATTTACTGCTGCACCTTCTTTCTCCAGTGTAAGTGATCAACATATTTTTTTTTTCAGAAGTGCAACTATTAAATTCAATAACCCCAGCAATAAAATATACTTAAAAATGAAAGAGAACAAGAAAAAATTCCAGTGACGTTAAGAAACAAAGTATGATGACCTTAAAGAACAACATGAAACAAAATCTTAAAATGCAATACTAAAACCAAGCAAAAAAAAAGAAAAAAAAATTGTAGACTGCGAGAGGAAAATAAAGCTGTGCTTGGGTTAAGGTTGACAAAATAGTTAAGGTCACAATAGGAAAATTTGACAACAGTCGACCTTTAGGCATATTCTGTTCTACTGCCATAATTTCAAGCCAACATACATATATTTATACAATTCTGTTTTGAAAGCTTTTTCATATTCACTAGACTGCAGTGTAGGTATTCCCGGTGGCACTGCACTGCCTGATGGTCTGAGTGCTTGTGACAATGTGCTCGCTGTGTATTTGGTTCAAAACCAGGCTCTGCTGAACGCTGCCCTCCAGCGATGGCTGCATGCAGCCCACCTGGAACGCTTGACCCAACTCTGTCTTCTCCCGTTTTGCTGGGGGCTCTCCAGAATCATCAAGTTCCTCATCTATTTCACTCTCCACATCGCTGCCCTCATCTGCACAAACAAACAACCATGAAACTAGCACAAAGAGAAAGGAGGAAAGTGTAAGAGATAGAAAAGACTAATCGTTTGCACATGTAATAAATGCAATCTTCCAATTGATTACAAAAATACTGAAATCACTTCTTCTTACATGCACAAAGTCAAGAAGAAACTTTACAAGTAAAGTTAAGAGTAACTAGACTTTTGACCATTTTTAAAAAAAATACTTTTTAGGCTGTTTAATGAAGATTGCCCCACTAATCGCTCAAAAGACTACATGGAGGTGCACCACTTGGGAAACAGGAGCACACAGTTCCACCATTGATTTAACAGAAAGCTGTAGGCTTTCTACTGAATCCATGCTCCCCTCTGTGTGTGCGCACAGGCCGAGGCTGTGCATTCCTGCCTCCCGAGCTACGCACTTCTTAGTGGTCGTTTCGGCAGTAGGTGGTTGTTTCTCGACTCATCTCCACACTGACCTGCAAGCAATTAAATAGGCAACAAATCTAGAAAAAAAATGGTCAAAAGTTCATGTATTCATTAAAGAAGAAACTATTAAAAGGGAAAGAATGTATACGGTTAATATGACAGACTAACAGGAAAAAGAGCAGGGTTCATGTGTCAGTTTTTTTTAAGAAACTTCTAAAACTGTTTATTCAAATAACAAATCCAAAAGTATCTATCCTTATGAGCCTGCTTACATAAAATTTCTAGTAATCATCAGACTACAATATCCAAGGCTGACCTTACATATGAGATAATTGATGATTGAATGTTCGCTCAACCAACAGCTATCTTTTCTGGTCCCTTCATATTTTGGCCCACCATGCATGTGTTACAATTAGTATTTCCCAGAAACCAAAAGAATTAAAGGGCTTAGATGAGTATGAGCATAACCCCTCCTATACATTACATGGTTGAATGACCACAGTGAAATAGTCTGGTTTGACCTACAGTTAGGTCCAGAAATATTTGGACAGTGACACAATTTTCGCGAGTTGGGCTCTGCATGCCACTACATCACATTGGATTTGAAATGAAACCTCTACAACAGAATTCAAGTGCAGATTGTAACGTTTAATTTGAAGGTTTGAACAAAAATATCTGATAGAAATTGTAGGAATTGTACACATTTCTTTACAAACACTCCACATTTTAGGAGGTCAAAAGTAATTGGACAAATAAACCAAACCCAAACAAAATATTTTTATTTTCAATATTTTGTTGCGAATCCTTTGGAGGCAATCACTGCCTTAAGTCTGGAACCCATGGACATCACCAAACGCTGGGTTTCCTCCTTCTTAATGCTTTGCCAGGCCTTTACAGCCGCACCCTTCAGGTCTTGCTTGTTTGTGGGTCTTTCCGTCTTAAGTCTGGATTTGAGCAAGTGAAATGCATGCTCAATTGGGTTAAGATCTGGTGATTGACTTGGCCATTGCAGAATGTTCCACTTTTTTGCACTCATGAACTCCTGGGTAGCTTTGGCTGTATGCTTGGGGTCATTGTCCATCTGTACTATGAAGCGCCGTCCGATCAACTTTGCGGCATTTGGCTGAATCTGGGCTGAAAGTATATCCCGGTACACTTCAGAATTCATCCGGCTACTCTTGTCTGCTGTTATGTCATCAATAAACACAAGTGACCCAGTGCCATTGAAAGCCATGCATGCCCATGCCATCACGTTGCCTCCACCATGTTTTACAGAGGAAGTGGTGTGCCTTGGATCATGTGCCATTCCCTTTCTTCTCCAAACTTTTTTCTTCCCATCATTCTGGTACAGGTTGATCTTTGTCTCATCTGTCCATAGAATACTTTTCCAGAACTGAGCTGGCTTCATGAGGTGTTTTTCAGCAAATTTAACTCTGGCCTGTCTATTTTTGGAATTGATGAATGGTTTGCATCTGGATGTGAACCCTTTGTATTTACTTTCATGGAGTCTTCTCTTTACTGTTGACTTAGAGACAGATACACCTACTTCACTGAGAGTGTTCTGGACTTCAGTTGATGTTGTGAACGGGTTCTTCTTCACCAAAGAAAGTATGCGGCGATCATGCACTACTGTTGTCATCCGTGGACGCCCAGGCCTTTTTGAGTTCCCAAGCTCACCAGTCAATTCCTTTTTTCTCAGAATGTACCCGACTGTTGATTTTGATACTCCAAGCATGTCTGCTATCTCTCTGATGGATTTTTTCTTTTTTTCAACCCCAGACCTTTTAACTACTTCATTGATTACAGGTTAACGAGGGAGACGCCTTCAGAGTTAATTGCAGCCCTTAGAGTCCCTTGTCCAATTACTTTTGGTCCCTTTAAAAAGAGGAGGCTATGCATTACAGAGCTATGATTCCTAAACCCTTTCTCCGATTTGGATGTGTAAACTCTCATATTGCAGCTGGGAGTGTGCACTTTCAGCCCATATTATATATATAATTGTATTTCTGAACATGTTTTTGTAAACAGCTAAAATAACAAAACTTGTGTCACTGTCCAAATATTTCTGGACCTAACTGTATATATAAATAGTATATATGGACAGTTAAAGGACCTTTCAGTACTATACATGGCGTTTTACCATTGTCATTTCACCTCTTCCTCTCCTTGGTCCATACTTTTGGCCTAAGTCAACTCAATATCATTTATTTGAAATAGACATTAAAAAATGCATCCAATTGTTTGTATTTAAGGTTTTTTTTATTGTACTGTATCTTTGCTCAGATTTTTAGAATCAAAGACTGAATTGTTTTTTTTGTATCTTCCACTACTAAACTGCTGGTATGCTCAAATACTACTATTCCAGCCCCTGTGGACTGGTAAAACCCCCCACTCTATAATTACGTGTCTCATATTATTGTCCTTACACAAATCAACAGCCTCTTTTTGAGTCTGTTTTTTTAACTACTTCTCATCAGCAAGACACAGTCTATACGTATGCTACTCCAATCATGGAAAGTAGTGAGTTTATATGGGTTATTACTACAAATGATAATGAATAATGCAAATTATGTAAATAGTAAAGATGAGCAATAGTTTCATGCAGCCCTGTTCCGGCACCAGTTGTGTCCTCATGGACTTCACTTCTGCACTTGGCACCCACGTTCCAGCCTCCTGGGCACTTAGAAGGCACTGTGTTATCATGACGTCCCATACACCCAGTGACTAAGACATAGGAACACTCAGGATGCCAAGTTGAGGATGCTGGGTACAGAACACTGGCTGCTACAGGGGGCCAGATTGAACGTAGGATCTCAACAGTATAAATCAAATTGCTCATCTCTAGTAAAAAGTTATTTAATTATTTTTCCCCCCAAACTCATTCATTAAGACTGAAGCATTGTAAACCGGTTTTAGTGAAGAGAGCACTGGAGCAAGATGTGCCAAATCGATTAGGAGGTATATGCTTCTTATTGAATTTGGGCATCTTTCATCTGCCATAGGTCATTACTAGAATTGTACACCTGCTAAATGCAGGCATACATTTATGTTGTAATTTACCCTACTATTTGTGGTGTAGATTATGATTATTATTGGGCACACTTGGTTATACCCCATTTCACCTGAACTCTGCCTACTTTTTAATAATTGGGTAAAACTGGCTGGAATGGACTAAAAAAGTTGTGCAACCTCATGTAGCGCAAAACATTATAACCATTTTATGCCAGAATTCTGTCAAAACCTGCTTGATGAATCAGGTCCTATGTTTGTATTATACTAAACACAGTCATCAAAGCCAAACTAGAAGTTTCTTCATGAATGGTAAGTCATGAAGGTTATCGGTGCAGAACTTTATTATATCCTGCAAGTACTCTGGGATACATTCTCTGTTGGTGTAGTGACACTTTAAAAAGTCCAACATTACAATCTCAAAGGACATTACTATATTCTGCTTCATTATTAGATCATTTTCTCACAAAAAATAAATGACGTCTCTGGATCATGATCACAGTATATATTGTCAGAAACATGCAGCTGAATGCAACTACACTTGTATAATAGATATTCAGAAAAAGTACAGCCATAAAGATTGATAAGCAATCTGAAGAAAAGGATAGTAAAAGACAGACAATGAGATGGACAGAAGACATGCTACATGTTTGAAAGCCTGTTACCTTTTTCCATATTTCCAGGCGATGTGTCATTTAAGTCACCAAACTGCAAGAATTGGACATAAACGGCTTTGTAAGATTAGTCTCATCATTATAAAAATAATTGCTATCCAAACTTAAAGGAAATCTGTCAGAAGGATCAATTCTCATAAGCCCTCTATATGGGCCAGCAGGCAGGCTATAGAAAGTTGAATAAACTGATAGCTTTGATATTTGCAATCTAATCATAGTTACATAGTTACATAGTTACATAGTTACTTAGGTTGAAAAAAGACCTAGGTCCATCTAGTTCAACCTTCCTCCACCAGTTCTACATTTAGTCACTAAATGTAAATAATCACTTTTCTTAATACAGTACATAGATGATGTGTTAAGATCTTTGGGCAAGACAGGGATCTTCCTGAGAGACTGCCTCCTGAGCTTATTTTAATACTTTGCGTTGCCTCTATGTGATCTCCTCACTGCATGCTTAGCTCATCAAATCTCGGGCTTGTGTCGATCACCATGGGCACTGGCTGCAACTTCCTTCTGCGCAATCAACACCCAGCCATAAAGAAGGAAGTTGAAGCTAGTGCCCATGGAAGTGAAGAGAACTGCACAGAATCAAGGACATTAGCAGTCTACGTATGCACCACCGTAGATTCTCAAATCCAAGAGAATTGGGTTAATTATGCTAATGACACTCTTGTCAAACTCTGATTCGAGTTTGATCAATGTCAGCATAATGTGAATCGATTCTCTCGGAAGTGAGAACTATAGCATCCTGTAAGGAGAAGATGGAGAACAAAATTTCTCCACTGTATGAGTCAGCGAAAATCATACTGCACTCAGATGTCAATCAACTGCAGTCCAATATTTTCCACCCACTCATAGACCTGAATGGGTGAGTGGCATCTGATTTCTGAGTGAATCGCAGCATAGTGTGATTTTTTTCACTGACAGATTTAGTCATGAAAAAAATTTGGTCATCAGCACAGCCCCCTTGAATAACATTGGTCCGAGTGCTATCCGATAAAAAAATGGATAGTACTTGTTCGTGTTATGCACTAGTGTGACCCTGGCCATACAGTGAAGGGATTAATTTACATACAGAAGTGGTCCTATGTATAATAATCTCTGGAGGCAGGCTCTTGGGAAGATCTATGTCCTGCCCAAAGAACAGTCTTTTTACATATTTAAAAAATAGTGAATTTATCTGCAGTATGTCATTGGATCAGATATATCAAGGTATATTTTTATTCAGATTTCTATGACCTCATACCCATATAGACGGCTTAGGAGGGTTGATGCTTCTGACAGATTCTTTTTAAGCTGTTTAGTGGACTGCATATTCCCCTCTAGGACAGGGATGCACAGTTTGTATTTTCCTAGATCTCAGGCACCACACCTCAGACCCTGCACTATGCCTGACACAGTGTACTAGTTTTACTCAGACGGATTATTTAAAGGGGTATCCATTCTATGAAATTTGTTGTGCATCCACTGATCCACAGAGTAGAAGAAATAAAGTGGAAATGTGACTATGCATTCATGCTTCTCTCAATCCTTGTTAATGGGAGCTAAAATACATTGTTTTCATGTTGCCCTGACACGTGGGAGTCCCAAATGTGGACCCTCCACCTGGAAGACATTTATCATACATGCAATTCATATGACATCTATGTCTATGATGATATCCCTTTAAGTTCAACCCCAGTACTTGACAGAAGCAGAATGTTATAAGTAAGAAAAGGCAGTATACTGCAATACTAGGCAATGATTAAAATGCTTGTGGGTGTAGCTGGAGTTGAATTTAATAAAATACAAACTAGTTTTTTTTACTTTTACTACTGAAACTCTGTTCTAATGTTTTCACTTTCTACCACTATTAAAGATCAGGGTCAGAGAGAAATGTTGGGACGGCAACTGTACTTTAAAGCGAACCTGTCACCAGATATCTGCGTTCTAAACCAAAGCTAGCACCTTAAGTAGCGCCTGTGTGGCATTCTATAAAGGTGCATGTTGTCCCCTAACTCCCCTGTAGATCCCACAAATACATTTATAAATCTCCCACCTTGTATGCAAATTCTTTGGTCCGATCCAATGGGCATCCTCTGTTGGGGCTCCAGTCCCTCCTTTCGGTGCTGATCGCCGCCTTCTTTTGATGATTAATGTGGATGATGCCTCTGGCACCATCTACGTAACAGGGCAAAATCTTGCGCCTGCCCTAAAAAATTGCTGGCTCACACAGGTGCACTATTACAGGCGGAGCTGAAAACATAGCTGCATCTGAGCAAGTGGGCAAGTTCTCTACACATGCGTGAGATTTTGCCTGGTGATGTGGATGGTGCCGGAGGCGTCATCTACATCAATCGTCAAAGGAGTACAATGATCAGCACCGAAAGGAGGGACCGGAACCATAACCATCGGACTGGACCCAAGGATTTACATACATGGTGGGAGTTTTTATAAAGGTATTTGGGGGTCTACAGGGGGAGTCAGGGGACACATGCAGCTTTATAGAATGCAGCACAGGTGCTGCTTAAGGTTTTAGCTTTGGTTTAGAATGCAAAAATCTAGTGACAAGTTCCTTTTAATATTAGATACTGTATATAAAGGAAAGACTTTAAACAAGTTACATTTCAATTCAGCAATATTACTAAAAGGAGAATGTCCATTCATGTATTTATAGTGCCGTCTTAGTGTTCAGCCTCAAGATCTATTCAGCCTCATCGCAGATAGACTTACAGCAAAATTATGTTCACATTTTTACTAGTGATGGTGATCCCGAACTGTAAAGATCGGGGATCGTACCAATCACATAGTGATCGTGTACACAATCCCGATCACGAGCTTTCCTGGGAATCTCGTGTTACAAATCGGGTCCAGGGGCGGTAAAAAAAAAAAGCAAGTTTTTAAAAAACATTATGATCATACTTACAGGTCCCGCGACACGTCCTGCAGACCCGCTATCTCCCGGCCGCTGCTTTCGCGTCCGATCATTGCTGTGCCCCCAGTAAGCACCACTGCCTAAAGGACCTTGCATGACATCATAGCCATGTGACCAGTCTGGTGTGAATGTTATATACAGACATTGGCTTACAGACTGGTCACATGACTATGACATCATCGAAGGTCCTGGAATCAGGAACGTGGAATCATCCCCTCACTGTCAGTCTGTTTCTTGCTCTGTACAGAGCGATGTAGCAGAGCTGACAATGCTCTCTCTCCTTCTCTCTGTAGAGCCGCTTGTGTTTACATAGTGATGAAGCAGAGTTGACATTCCTGACCCTGTGGACTACGTCAGACTAAGAATTTTTTTTTATTATAAAGTTGGAATCTCTAAATGTTTTTTTTGTTTTATTTCCAATAGGAACATTTTTCTATGGGTTGTGTTTTTTTTTTACTGTTTATTAGAAATTCATGGTGGTCATGTCTGATTTGGCGTGACACCATGAATTTTGGGCTTAGTACCATCTAAGAATACAAAGCTGGTATTAACCCCTTTATTGCCCAGCGTGCCTCCGCCACCAGGACCACTGGTCGAGCCAGGTAAAACTCCTGGAAATGGTGCTAAGAAACAATGCGCCATTTCCCACGCTGGGTAATATAGGGGTTAATACCAGCTTTGTATTCTCATATGGTACTAAGCCCAAAATTAATGGTGTCACGCCAAATTAGACATGGCCACCATGAATCTCTAGTAAACTCTCCTGTCGGGAGATTGTGCGCCGTGATGCGATGCGACACTCCACAGTGACAATCACAGTTCAGTTAACAGGACAGGACCTTTGATGACGTCATAGTCATGTGACCAGTCTGTAACCAACGAGGTAATACAACATTCCCACCTGACTGGTCACATTGCCATGACGTCACGGAAGGTCCTTTAGTCAGTACTGGTTACTGGGAGGGCACAGCAATGATCGGACTCGGAAACAGAAGAGGCCAGGAGACAGAGTCTGCAGGACGTATTGCGGGACCTGTAAGTATAATGACAATGTTTATTATTAACTATATTCATCATTTTACAGCCCCCCTGCCCCATCCCATAACTGTAAAGCCCGAGATCGGTGACCAGACGCAAGACTGTGTTATCTTGATCCCGTTCTTTACAAAATGCTTGGAGAGAGGCTGCCGATCCCGACCATCGGGGGCATCGCCCATCACTAATTTTTACCAAATATTAAAGGATAGGGAGTCAAAGATGGCATGGCATTGTGCTGAAAGAAGAGGATAGGAATAGCATTAGCCCATTCATCTCATTCCCCATTTCATCTGCAATTTTAATCAGATTTTTCTAAAAAATACAATTGGATAGAGAACCTCTTTATATAATTCTGTTGATTTATAATTAATTTGCTGGATTGCCTAAACTGTTCCCATTTCATATAATTCTTCATAAAATGTTTATATCCTTGTGCTCATTGGCATTTTATGTGTACAGCATAGCTCTAGGATCCATAGCATAGGTGTATCTTGACGCTTGAGGGTCCCCAATGCAAAATCTATAACGGAGTCCTCAACCATGTGACATTTACATTACTGGTTTATTTTGTGAATGGTCACCTCAGGCAACAAGGCTCAATTGGGATTGCTACCTCTGCAGCCCCTATAGCTATGCTCCTGCATAACAGATCACCACCTCATTATTTATTCAGCACAGCATATCAGCTACGTACCTGTAATATATTGTCTGACACTCACCGCACATCCAGAAAGTTTTCTAGGTCTTATTGGAAAAATTCTAAAATCTACTTTTCCATAAGGGTCATATTTGGCAATCTCAATATGCTCACAAAGCATGTAGCATCATTTCTAAAAGGATGGGGTATACATAACATTTTATATCCTATTTTTTGTCCCATTAGCCTCCATTTTGAGTTCCCTGTTTTTCACCTTTATAGTATTGCTGTTTCTGCCTGAATATACTGGAAAATACTGAAAGCTGGTAGTCCAGTTTGGTATGTCTTATACAAGAATAATCCATGATAAACATATCTTGACACACTCACCTCTCCCATGACGGCTATTGGGGATTCACCAGTTGCCTGAGCAACCCTATGTTCAACTAAATAAAACATGTATTCATCGTAGAGAAGGCGAATCAGATGGAAAGAGCCAAAGCTAGCAGCACTGCGCAGGGTTAAGTCACGGATAACCATGGAACTGTTTGAGAAAACAAATGTCCATTAAGTGATTTGTTAACTTTTTAAAGCATCTTTACAAATGTTAAAAGCAAGACATATAAAAAGGATTTCATACAGTATCTTGAAAAAGTTTTCATATCCCGTGAACTTTCTCAAATTTTTCATGTTACATTCACAAACTTAAATGTATCTTATCTGGATTTTATGTGACATACCAACAAAAAGTAACAAGTATTTATGAAGTGTAAAGGAAATGATCCATGTTTTTTTTAAAATATTTTAAAAATATAAAGCTGAAAATTGTGACATGCCTTTGTATTCAGCCCCCTGTAGTTTGATGCCACTGGCTAAAATCCTGAGTGACCAGTTGCCTCCAGAAGTCACCTAATTAGTAAATAGAGTGCACCTGTAATTTATTCTCAGTATAACTACAGCTGTTCTGTGAAGGCCTCAGAAGTTTGTCTGAGAACATTAAAGATCAAATAGCATCATGAATACCAAAGAATACACCAGACAGGTCAGTGATAAAGTTGTGGAGGAGAGGAAAGCAAGGGTAGGGTATAAAAAATAGCCCAAGTTCTGAACACTTCATGGAGCACTGTTCAATCCATCATCCAAAAATCTAGGGAGTATGGTAAAACTGCAAACCCACCAAGACATAGCCGTCTTGACATCCATAGCTAAGAAAGCACTAATTAGAGAAGCAGTCAAGAGGCCCATAGTCACTCCAGACGAGATGCAGAGATTCACAGCACAGGTGACATAATCTGTCCACAGGATATATATTAGTTAAATACTCCGCAAATATGAAAAAGTGGAAAGAAGACGTATAATGGTAATTGCAGAGAAAGGTGGTCCTACAAAGTATTGACTCAGGGGTGCTGAATACAAATGCATGTCACAATTTTCAGATTTATATTTTTTAAAATATTTAGAAACCCCCAAAATCATTTAATTTGCACCAATACTTGCAACTTTGTGTTGGTATATCCCATAAAATCCTATTAAAATACATTCAAGTTTGTGGGTGTATCATGAAAAAATGTGGAAATGTTCATAGTGTATAAATACTTTTCAAAGGCACTGTATATATGGTAGAAATCCAACTTTAATCAAATTATAAAGCCTAAACCACAGGAATTGCATTATCATTATTAGATTGTAGTCTTTCCATTGACCGAGCAGAAGGACAATTAAAAGTCCTTGGGTCTGAACCTATGCTTGTTCCATAGTTAGCTATTGTGATCCATTAACCAATCAATCCAGGGCAAGATTCAGGTAATACATGTGTATTTTATGGCAGTTTTTACAGGCATGCCCATTTGAGCACCAACTGATTGTATGACAAGTTGATCAGTGCTTGTTTAAGGCCCTTTTACATGGAAAAGATGGAAAGTGGGGACGAATGATCACTAATGCAATTCATTCTGTACTGATCAGCTGCATATCCTTTTTCACACTGGATAAAGTGTTGATGATAACGATGAATGTTTAGGCTGCATAAGACATGAGACCAGCTGATGAACAACAGTTTTGCTTGCTTGCTCGGATTGCTGCCATGTTACATGGCCTGATTATTCACCTATGCAAAAGGGCCTTTAGATAAAAGTACATAATGAACGTTCTAGAACGATAAGGCCAAGATCAGATGAGCATGTGAAAATAGTCTGATTTTCATCCAGAAAAATGAACAAAATCCATCAGTCTGCCAGTATGTGTCCATTGTTTACATTGGTCTGCCATCTATGGGTCTGTTTTTCTACATCTGTCTGCCATTCATGTGCCCATTTTTTATATCCATATGACATCTGTATTGCATTAATTTCTAAACATCATCATTTAAAAAAAAAAAAAAAATCCAAAAATAAAGACAGTTTCCCATGTTAATAATGGCCAAGTATCCCTAAAAATCAGATGCAAAATGGATGAACTCTATGGGATACAATTTTCTTTACACCCGCATAAACTTGAATAGTTGAGACTTATCCAAAATATAGAAAAGAATAGTGCAAACTGCAGTTTTTTTCTCATGGACATTTGGTCCGTATGAAAAAAAAATTCTCACTGAGCAGCTCTACTGAATAACATTGCTAAGTGTGCTATCTGATTTTAGCATATACAGCACACATCCACATAATACGCTTGTGTGAACGAGCCCTAAGGATTAGGCTGTATTCACGGTGATGTCATAATGTTTTCTTTTACAGGATCTATGATAAATGGACTCCACTATTAAAGTAAATATGAATTATTATGCAGCGCATATATCACGCAAGAATTCTTTAAAAAAAACATTTCTCTTAATACGGCCAAGATCCTTCTTACCACTATGCATGATGTAATGGTCTGATATAATAAAAAAGAGAGGCCTTAATGGGAATCTGTCAACAGGCTTTTGCTAGGTAAAATGAAGACAGCATGCTGCAAGGGTTAACACTTAAGGCCACTTTACACACACAGATAAATCTGCAGCAGATTTGTGGTTGCAGTGAAATTGTGGACAATCAGTGCCAGGTTTGTGGCTGTGTACAAATGGAACAATATGTCCATGATTTCACTGCAACCACAGATCTGCCAAAGATTTATCTCTGTGTGTAAAGTGGCCTTTAGGATTCAGGGAAGCCTGTCTTGTAAAGGTCCAATCTGTTGTTTATTTGCTGTTTGTTTAACACTAGAAGTCCCAGAAATGTCGAGCTCCCCCCTGAAGTCCCAAAAGAGGGTCAAATGACCCTTAGTCCAAACTGAATTGAACTAACTAGAAACTAAATGGCTAAACTCAATGGAAAACAACGACCTCATGTGGTGCGACAGTAATGGCCTTAATTACAGAACAAAAGACGGTGATTATAGGATGTTAGGTAAAATCCTTCAGGTCATTCGACCCGTCTCTGGGTTCCAAAGGTAGAAATGTTAAATGACCCCTCTCTGGGACTTCTAGTGTTAAGCAGCAGGACTTCTCATTGCTTGAACTACAATAAGAAAAATGAGTCCCCGCTCAACTACTTGGGTGGTGCTCAGGAGCAAAAAAGTAAATCAATAGAAAGTATACACTCCGGCACACAAATAGTGAAAAATATGACAGCAATTTTATTTTAGGAATACGTATCAGATAAATTCCAATGTTATCGTTTTGACTCAGCCCGAGCCTTATTATCACAATGATAGTAGTAACATGTCAATTGGCAAAATCACCGCAAAAGATAGCTGTCCTGATGCTGGCTTAAAAAAGGAGTAAAGGGATTGTGCCCGAGCTAATTATAAATTGTAGCCTGGTGTAAGTAGAGCCCACGTCTCCGCAGACGTTGGCTCTGCTTACACATGGCTATACTTTGAACTACGATGTCACGTGCATGGCAGACTGGCATGACCCCTCCTCTGATTTACACCTCACTGTCAATGTACAGTCACTACTGAGAGCCTAGTGTGAGCTGGATATTTCTCTTAGCTCTGTTACATGGCTAAATCTAAAAATTCTGATTGCGTCATAATGGCTGCATCCAGTAATCTAAGTGATACATTGATGGATTCAGGATCCCTTTACTTACATCACTCTGCTCTCAGATGAGTTACCAAAAACCTGCTGACAGATTCCCTTTAAACTTTCCTTGTAAGTGATTTAGAAAGTTTTCTGCTTATTCACTTTTTGGAATGCATTCCCCATAGTTCTTAAGGGTACATCAATCACATGAAATGGTAGCTGTCATTGATCACTAAGAATGCACTATCTTAGTATTACCTGTAAAATGACCATTTAAGCAGAAATTGTCGAGCTGCCTTAGGAAAGCTGGGCCTTCCTTCGTACGGTTTGAGTGCTTGCGTCACCACATTATCGAGCCAGGCAGCCCACTGCTCCAAAGTGCTTTGCTGCTGAAGAGTCATTTTGAAGTCGGTTTCTAGTCTCTGCACCATGTTGTCATCACACTGGCACACCCAGGAAGCCTGCTCCTATCACAAACCAAGACACAGTCACATTTCATGTCACATTCCTTTAATCAAGTTGCAAAGGATTCTTTTAAAGGGTCCACCAGTGTATTGAGCTTGGCGCTTCACAGCACCTTTACCAGTGGCCTCAGCGATACATTTGTGAAACTATAAATACTTTCCATTTCAGCATCTTGTGTCAGTGAGACCTAATGAAGAGCTGATATTCAGTTTGTCTCCATATGAACCTTCTGAAATTTACACTGAACCTGTAAATCAGGGGTTGGACATAGACAGAAGAGGGCCCCTGTGCAAAAACAGTATTTGGACCATTTACAGTCCAATAATGTGTCTGTGACAGATGCTGCTTGCTGCTTTGTAGGTGGAAGTGGGACCCCTTATTTCTTGGGCCTCTCGTTCCACAAATGATAAGGGCTGCCCCTGCTGTAAATAATTATTCTTTAATTCCAAGAGTCTAAGATTGAATGTGCTGTTCCATCTATATGGATTACTTGTGTTATGATAACTGGATACTAGAAAAAGGGGATTTGTAAGACATCAGTAGTATGTAGCAGTAACCTTCCTCCATTTCATATTACCTGGACATTGGCAAAGTCCACGCGGTTGAGGTCATTAAGCATCTGGTTAATCTGAGATGTGTTCTGGAGCACGGCACGCGCTGCCTGAGCCAAGTGATTGAGAGATGTGTATCTTCGCAGAGTTTGAGCAAAGGCACTTACAGCAGCAACCTGTCAAAGCAAAAAAATGCCTTATGAATACAGCTTCAGTGCATTATATTCTTCCTATTATTGGGGGTGGAGAAACTCTCTCACCTTGGTTTGTACCATTCTTTGTGGAATATTACTCATGGCACTAGAGAGCCAACCTTCAAGGCTTTTTGCAAAGTTTCGAACGGCTTGGGTCAAGGCACCTACAGAAAAAAGTAGAATTCGGACAAATAAGTAATAGAAGATTATATAACCTTTAATAAATTCATGTGTTAAAAAGAGAGTTTATCTATACAATGGGAGCAAACTAAAATAAAACACATCAAAAAGACGTAAAATAAAAAAACAGCAGAAAAAAGACAGCCATATTTAAGCAATACAGGATGCAGCAGCCCCTATGATATGGGAGGAAACTGATAACAAAATGAGCCATTACAGAACTAATGCTCCTCTGAAACGCACCTCTAGCTGTCATACTAATGCCATTTTGCAACATGTTTTGCAGCCTTTTGACTAGTTTCAAACCAAGATTTTGAAGAAACGTCCAGATTCTTCATTCTTTTTATGCTTTTTTTTTCAGTAACGTGAACTTACTTAGGCATTTTTATATATGCAACAAAGTCATTGTTGCCTTTGTGCTACTTTTAATCTAGTGTTTTCAGACTTGTCCCTTTTTAGGCTTGCTCTACAATGGAGATGCGGTTTTCTTTATCCAGATGTGTTCAGTTAATTCATCATTTAGGCTATGTGCGCACTTACCGGATTTTTCGCGGATTTTGCCGCGGATTTGCTGCATGTTTCACTGCAGAAAATGTTCATAACATCTCTGCAGTGAATCACCAGCAAATCCTATGGAGAAAAAAAATCCTGTGCGCACTGGGCGGAATTTGACAGCTGCATGTTTTGCTGCGGGAATCCCGCAGCAAAAACAAGTGCATGTCACTTCTTTTCCGCACGTCGCTGCGGGATTTCACTCCATTGACTCAATGTTAATCATGAAATCCCGCAGGGAATAACGCAGGCAGCAAATTCTGTGCGGTTCACTGCGTTTTCCTGCGTTATTCCCTGCGGTATTTTGCGGTTTACCTCCAGTAATGTGCATCGCTTGTCTGCGGTTTTGCAGGGAAGTGATGTCATTACAGGAAGAGGAAGCCGTGCAGAGAGTAAACACAAACACACAGATCACACACACAGACATCACAGACACAGAACACATAGACACAGACACATAGAACACACATAGAAAGCAAACGGAAATATAGAAAAAAAAGAACGTGGGCTCCGCTGCATATTTACCTTCCAGCCGAGGTAAGCACACAGCGGCGGCCCGGTATTCTCAGGCTGGGGAGGGAGAGGGGCAGGGGTAATGTCCCCCGCCTCACTCCCCCTCCCGCAGCCGAGAATATCAGCCGCAGCTGCCCCGGCACTGTCGCATGCAATATGCGGCAATGCCGGCGTGTCCCCGGCTCTTCTTGCCACCGTGTAGCAGTGGTGGCAAGGTAATACAAGGGGTTAACCCCAGGCTTGATCATGGCAGCGTCTATGTGACAGCTGACATGATCAACCCGTAAGTAAAGTGAAAAAAAACACACCGAAAAATCCTTTATTTTAAATAAAACAAACAAGCCTCGTTCACCATTTTATTAACCCCTCCCGCACCAAAGCTCCGGCGTAATCCAGGTCCGACGTCCAGCGCTGCTTCCATCCAGCCGCGACTAACACACAGCGCTGAATGAAAGCAGCAGAGGTAATTACCGGTCATTTCCCACGGCCGGTAATGTGAACTCACTGCCGACCGTGGGAAATGCAGCGATCTGTCATCCATCTCTCTATCTATCCCTCTGTCTATCTATCCCTCTATCTATTCTTCTGTCTATCTACTCTCAGAATTAAATGACTTTTTTTTTTTTTTTTTTCTTCAATGTGCTTTATTGCATTGAATGCAATAAAGCACATCCCAACCCGCACGCGGCAAAACCGCGGCAATACCGCGAATAATACCGCGGTAAAACCGCGGCAAACCGCATGCGGTTTTCGGGTGCGGTTTCCCGCGGTTTTTTACCGCGGGTGCGGTAATCTTTGAGGGCATGCGGAATTTTCTCAAGAAAATTCCACTTCCCAGTACGCACAGAGCCTTAGGATATTTTAAATGTCGCAAAAGTTTTCTGTAGTTGCACTCCAGTACACTAGTGAAGTACAAAATCTGTCTAAAGTTTATTTTTGCGCACTTGATGACTTTCAAGGGATATTGTATGGGTTGTGTAAAATTTTACTCAAAAAAGATGCAAACAAAGGGCCAAAGTAAATGAGATAATAAAACAAGGTAATGGAAAATATCCAGCTGAACTCCAACGGATAAGTAAAAATTCTTCTTTATTTCGTCTTAAGGGCACTTTACACGGCAGCGATATCGCTATCAATATCGCTAGCGAGCATTCCCACCCCCGTCGGTTGTGCGTCACAGGCAAATCACTGCGGATGAGGGGCGGAGGGGCGGAGATGGGCGGGACGAACATCCCACCCACCTCCTTCCTTCCTCATTGCGGGCGGCCGAAGGTAAGGTGATGTTCCTCGTTCCTGCGGTGTCACACGTAGCGATGTGTGCTGCCGCAGAAACGACAAACAACCTGCATCCTGCAACAGCAATGATAATCGGGAATGGAACGACACGTCAACGATCAACGATATGGTGAGTATTTTTGATCGTTGACGGTCGTTCGTGCATTTCACACGCTACGACGTCGCTAACGAGGCCGGATGTGCATCACGAATTTCGTGACCCCAACGACATCTCGTTAGCGATGTCTTTGCATGTAAAGCAGCCTTTAGATTAACACTAGAACTACTGAGGTAGTCATTTTGACTACTTCGCACTATGTAGTTCTAGTAGGTGTCACGAGTCCAGTAGTTCTAGTGTTAAAAAATACCCTTGTTACAGATAATGACACCGGCTTGTACACACTGGTAGATGATAATTACCACACTACGCGTTTCGGCGAGACACCTTCCTCAGGTTGGAGTTCAGCCGGATCTTTTCCATTACCTTGTTCTATTGTCCATTGGGCTTGCTGCCGTGATCCGTGCTGTCCATGGGATTTACCTGGAGGACCTATACAGGCTTGTCTCTGCAGTGGTGAGCGGTTTTTCTCCGTCTGTGTTCTTTGTGAAAAACCAAATGAGATAGCTGCATTTTTTTCATTATTCAGAGAATGTGCTTTGCAACATAAAGCTGGAGACCCCCTTAAACCAGTACAAGATTGGGCCAATTTTCTCCATTCATGACCAGGCATATTTTTCACATAGGGGGAGTTTTAAGAGGTCTAAATTTTTCCTAGTTCGGATATTAAAAAATATTATCTGATATATGGGACATAATTTTTCACTTTGCTGGGTAGGGAGAAGGAACGGTAGTCAGCCTTTCTTATATTGTATACATAGTACTTATTTGGCGCTAGAAGGCTGAGATGATAAAACCATCTTTGCATTCTCTATGGAGAGTCTGCCTCTGTCTGACAGACACCTCCTCACTAGAGCAGTTGCACGATGTCCGTGCAGCTACTTTTTGTCAAGCATCGGGTTCAGAACTGAACTAGTGACCTTGCGTAGCATCATCAGTTTCCTTCCATGTTAAGTCACAGCCTGGTCGGTCCCTGTCCAATTGAGGATGGTATTTTACTTGTGTTTCTATCCTTTTTATTTGTGGTTATCAGCTTTTTGATTTACTCATTTTCCCTGTCCTATCACATCCCGGGTGTTGCTATCTATACTCTATATATACCATCATTCTCTGCTGAGTATATTTCTATGTGGATGAGTGCTAAGGAGTTCCAGCCCTACAGCTAAGGGATTTAGGTAAAGAGCAGTGTTGCTCTCTCTGTGTATTCACTTTTGTCTTTCCTATATCTTCTTTTTTGTTTTTTATTAGGTCATTAAGAGTTCACCCTTGTTTACATTTATTACTTCTCCTTTGTCCATTTGTGCACATTTTGTTTCCACACCTTGGGTCCTTGTCTTTCTCTGCATTTTTACCTATGTTGAATTGTAGTGTTAGTATTCTCTCTTGTAGTTCCCCAGGCGGTTCAAAAAACAATCTGACGGCCTTTCAAGCAGACCAGTCCAAATTGTGGATTTCTAGTTCTGTGGCTAGTAATATTGCAGTCTGTGCCTGAACCATCAGGGTGTTGTGCAGCTAGGGATCTTAGTTTACACAGGAACCAGTAGGGTGCAGGTGCAGCTGCAGTGAGATACAGGGGCAAGTAAACTTTTGGGACCCCTGGTCAAAATTACTGTTATTCTAAACAGTTAAGCATAATGAAGAAAAAATGATCTCTAAAAGACATAAAGTTAAATATGACACATTTTCTTTGTATTTTAGGTAAAAAGAAAAACAATATTTTCATCTTTTACATATTAAAATTAATAAAAATGCAAAATGAGCAGATGCAAAAGTTTGGGCACCCTGCATAGTTAATACCTAGTAGCACTTCCTTTGGCAAGTATCACAGATTGTAAATGCTTTTTGTAGCCAGCCAAGAGTCTTTCAATTCTTATTTGAGGGATGCAGTTAAGCAGAGGTTCTGATTTAACTCCCTAGCAATCCAACAAGCAGCTCTTACAGAAATTTTGTTTGGTTTTCCAGACATTATCTTAACCTACACTTTTCCTGGGAAAAGCCATTTCCTAATTATATTTCGAACTGAGGAAAGGGTAACTTGAAAATGCTTTGCTATCTTATAGCCTTTCTGCTTTGTGGGCCTCCATCATTTTCATTTTCAGAGTGCTAGGCAGCTGATTAGAGGAACACATGTTTTTTGGCACAAGGTTAGAGGATGCTGGGTTTTTATGAAGCTATGAAATTTGCATCACCTGGCTTTTCCTAATGATGACAGTGAACAAACTATAACCCTAACAGGCTAATTAAGGTCTAAGGCAAAATGGACCATAGAAGAAAAGTGTTAAAAGCCTTACACAGGGATGCAGCACTCTTGAAATTGATACTGGGGAGTGATCACAGAACCATCAAACATTTTGTTGCAAATAGTCAACAGGGTCAATTATTAACTGCCAAAGTATTGAGAAGAATCATACATAAACAACCAGGAACCCATTATCCTCCAGTGCTGTCATTTCCAGAACTGGGACCTTCCCAGAATGCCTAAAAGTACAATGTGTTCAGAGCTTAGGCTGATACCCAACCACCACTGAACAAGACACATCAGCTGAAACGTCAAGAGTGGGACAAGAAATATCTTAAGACATATATTTTTCAAAAGTTTTATGGACAGATGAGATGAGAGTGACTCGAACAAGATGGATGCGCCTATGACTGAATCAGTAATGAGCACCGACCTCTACTTTAACTCACACACCAACAAGATGGAGGTGGGGTACTGCTGTGGGCTAGTATTAAAGATAAGCTTGTTGGACCTTTTCAGGATGAAGATGGAATCAAAATTAACTCACAAACCTACTGAGAGTTTTTGGTAGTCACATTCTTCAAGCAGTGGTACTGGAAAAAGTCTCCATCTTTCAAGGAAAACATCATTTTTATGCAGGAAAATATCCAATGCTTGCATCGCAGTATTCCACAGCTTGGCTAACCATTTCTTAGCCCAATCTAGCCATTTCCACTTACAGTATATCACAAAAGTGAGTACACCTCACATTTTTATAAATATTTTATTATATCTTTTCATGGGACAACACTGAGGATATCACACTTTGATACAATGTACAGTAGTCAGTGTACAGCTTGTGTAACTGTAAATTTGGTGTGCTCTCGAAAAAACTCAACATAACCATTAATCTCTAAACCACTGGCAACAATTCTGAGTACACCCCTAAGTGAAAATGGCCAAATTGTGCCCACGTTTTCAATATTTCATGTTGCCAATAATATTTTCAAGCACTACCTTAACTCTCTTGGGCATGGAGTTCACTAAAGCTTCCAAAGGAGCCACTTAACTCCTCTTCCCTCCTCCTACATGATGACATCACGGAGCTGGTTGATGTTAGACACCTTGCTCTTACACCTTCCATTTGAGGATGCCACTCAGATGCTCAATAGGGTTTAGGTCTGAATACATGCTTGGCCAGGCCAGCATCTTTACCCTCAGTTGCTTTAGCAAGGCAGTGGTGTTCTTCAAAGTGTGTTTGGGGTCGTTATCCTGTTAGAATACTGCGATGTGGTTCAGTTTTGAAAGTTAGTGTAGCATACTCTGCTTCAGTATGACACAGTGAACTGTAGCTCCCCACAGCCGGGAGTACTAATGCAGCCTCAAACCATAACCAAAACACACCCACCACCATGACTGTAGGGAACACACACTTGTCTTTGTATTCCTCACCTGGTTACTGCCACACATGATTGACACCTTCTGAACTAAATACGTTTATCTTGGTCTCATCCGACCAAAGGACACGGTTCCAGCAATCCATGTGGTTAGTATGCTGATCTTCAGCAAACTGCTGGTGGGCTTTCTTGTTCAACATCTTTAGAAAGGACTTCTTTCTGGGTCGACAGCCATGCAGACCAACTTCATGCAGTGTACGGCATATGGTCTGAACATTGCCACACTGACCACCATCCTTCCCCCAACACTTTAATTTCTGCAGTAATACTGGCAGAAGTCATACGTCTATTTAGAGAAGACAACCTCTGGATATGACGCTGAGCACGTGCACTCAATTACTTTGGTCAACCATGGCAAGGCCTGTTCAGAGTGGAAGCTGTATTGTTAAACCGCTGTATGGTCTTGGCCACCATGCTGCAGCTTAGTTTCAGGAAGCTGGCAGTATTCTTATAGCCTTGGGCATCTTTATGTAGAGCAACAATTCTTTTTCAGATCCTCAGAGAATTTTTTGCCATGAGGTGCCAAAACTGTTAAACTTCCAGTGACCTGTATGAGAGAGCGTGTGAGTGACACCAAATTTAACACACCTGCTCCCCACTAACACCTGCGACCTTGTTGTAATACTAATGAGTTACATGACATGGGGGAGGAAAAATGGCTAATTGGCCATTTTTACTTAATTTACCCTGTTATACAAGCTGTAAACTGACTACTTTACATTGTTTCAAAGTGTTATATCTTCAGTGTTGTCCAATGAAACAAGCTAATAAAATATTTACAAACATGTGAGGGGTTTACTCACTTTTGTGATATACTGTATATGTCTTATTCAGTGGTGGTTGGGTTTCAGTCTTCTTTACCTTGGCCATGTCTCTGAGCACTGAAAATCTTGTACCTCTGGGCCTCCCCATAGAGGTTTTTGTTTCTGAAATATGACAGCACTGGAGGATAATGAGCCCCTCACTTTTAATTCTTCTCAAGTATTTCTGACAAGCTGCCACAAGGGGGAGCCAGAGCTCTGCAGCAGAAGACACTACACAGAGCAACAAGAACCAGGAAGTAAATACACAGCGTTCTCATACACTGCCTCACAGCACAGCTGAGAAGCAGAACTGCAGGGTATGCGAGGAATAGTCTGGAAGGCTGGGTCAAACACTGTATGGGCAGAAGCAGAATCGAAGGAACGAGCAGAAGCGGAGTCAAAGTCAGGCCAAGGTCAGAACCAGAGGAAGCAACCAAGTGGGGAAATAGGAGAGGGGACAGAGGACAGGAGGGACGACCAGGGGGTGGAACACAGACAAGGGCACGGGGGCACAGGAACAGACAGATCAGGATATCACTCACAGGACCAGCAATCACAGGCAAAGCAGTGCTAAGCTTATAGCCGGTGATGGTTCACTGGAAATGTCAGCTTTTAAGGCATCCAGGGTCCGGAAGTGAGGCCCAAGAGAAGGCTCCGCCCCCTAGCCATGTGGTCGGGGAGGCGAACCATGACAATTTCCAAGTTAATGTGAACCATTTTTTCTAAACACATTTTTTTGCAATCTTGTTGACCATTTGCCACAAAACTTTTGATGGTTCTGTGATTACACTGCAATATCTTGGCAGTTTCAAGAGTTCTGAATCCCTCTGCAAGACGTTTAACATTCTTTGACTTTTCAGAGTCAGATAAATCTCTATTTTGACCCATTTTCCTTAGGAAAACAAGCTGCCTAATAATTCTGCAAACCTTGATAAAGGGTGTTGATATCCATAGGCCTCACTGTCCCTCATTATACAAATACACATCACCTGATCTGCTTCACCCAATAAGCATTCAGTTTTATACAGCTTGGAGCTGGAAAATCTGCATGAAAATGATGATATGGTGAAAATATTCACTAATACTTCTGCACACAGTGTAGATTATACGCTCATTGGGGATGATGATGTATCTGTAAAGCATTGTGGCATTAATTGTGCTATGAAAGCAAGTAAAATAAAGAAACCAAAACAAAACTTTCCCATTCCCCTGTTATTCTTACTGGAAATGTATGAATAAATTGAAAACTGAATTTTACCATACCTCTTGTCAAATCGGTGATACTGTCAGTACTGATTGGCCAAGTGAACATTCAGGGTGATGTAGAGGGGTTAATGCTGCGCTGCTGAGAATGAGAGGAAGCTACAAGAACATTTGATGGTGATTTTATTAACAACACATTTCGGAGATGTCAGCTCCTTCATCAGGTCAAAATAACCTGTGATGATGGCGATATCTCCGAAACGCGTTAATAAAATCACAATCAAATTTTCTTGTAGTTTCCTCTCATTCTTGGCAGTGCGGCATTAACCCTTCTACATCGTCCTGAATTTACCTTCCACGTGGGGATGCAGCAGCTGTGTTGTACACTATCTCAGTAGTTGTGACTGTCACAACCCTTCAAGGTGAGCCCTTATCAGAGCTTTACCCCCTTCCTCCCACCCGGATAAGACCCTATTTGCATTCCTTTGTCTTCCAGCTTGTTTTTAGATTTATCTTGTGTAGTGACACATGCCCAAGCTGTTAATTTATTAATCAATTTCCAGTAGGAATAATAGAGGAACGTCATGACAAAAATTCAAAGAAAACGTGATGCAGAAATAATATATTATGGGGATGCTGACCTACCCGGACCCGTGCCAGGTCCTCATTAATTCCCTGCTTGTGTGATTTACAACACCGTACATACTGTACATTTCCTTCTGCGTTTTTCACCATATTGGCATAATATGCAGAAGGTTTACATTAGACTAGGTCGCTGAGCATTTACCCATCACCACTGTTCTGTATATGAAAGCAGGCGAAGGTCATGAGTCTGTTCATGTAGTGGAAAACCGTAGGCGTTAAATTGTTCTGTGCTATATAGCATGTAATAAGTCCTGCGCAGCGCAGACATGCACATCAATTCAAAGCAGCTTTGTTTGCCACAAGGTTCTTTGGGATTACTGCTCTTCAGAAAATCACATTGACTTTCAAATTCCTGCTGCTTGGCTCATGGGCAGAATACAGACACAGGCTGCAGCAAAATAATGACTGGAAGGACCAAATATTGTAACCAGTAAGCTGGAAGCACAAATACTACATTCATGGGAAGAAAAAGGAGATTATCTGTAATCCCCATTAGTAAGATTACCTGCATATGACATGGATGGTGCACATGTTTTTACAGAGAAAAATGTTTTAGCAACACAAAGTGCGTGATTAGCACTCGCTGGCCAAGCATTAGGTAGGAGTATTGGCAAGTGAGTCCGTGCCAGCTCCAGTGCCAGCGAATGTGTGACTATACCCATACATCAGGTAATATGAATAGAATAAAGTAATCAAGGTTAGGAGTTATTGTCCCACTGATGTTCTACCCTGTATGGACTATGATGTGACACATACTAGAAATGCCTGGAAGATTGGCGCTATTGTATGAGGTTTACATCACCACTGTGCTGGACTCATGAAAGGCTGGAATACAGAAAAGGCATTTCATAGATGTGGCTGGCATTTTCTTACTGCGAGACTTAAAGGCAATCTGTCACCAGGTTTTTGCCAACTAATCTGAGAGCAGCATAATATAGGGGCAGAGATTCTGATTCCAGTCATGTGTCACTTACTGGGCTGCTTAGTGTAGTTTTGATAAAATAATTACCATTAGAGGACTACTTGGTGTGCAGCCAGGTAGTCCAGTATATTGATGAGCTCTGTGTAACTGCAGCAGAGAAAAACTACTGATTTCATAAAAAATGACAGCAAACAGCTCAGTAAGTGACACATCACTGGAATCAGGGTCTCTGTCTCTACATTATGCTGCTCTCGGATGAGGTAGCAAAAAACCTGTTGACAGATTCCCTTTAACACTATATATACTTTAACTGAATAAATTACCCATACAATGGCAAAGATTCAACATTGTATTTAGTCCTGTAATTGAAGAATACAGCTGTATCCTTCCTTACCTTTTTCACTCTACATAGATGAGAAATGTGAGATGATCAAAATAAAAAAACATTGTGTTTGTCAATATTTTTTGATATGTACATGCTTTGTCAATGTGTGGCCACCCAGTGGTTGTGATGTGAACTGCAATCTGTTAAGAAATAGCTAGCATGATGTAATAATAATATACCGGTATTAGTATTATGAAAAACTCCATGGAGGGGTATTCTAGTCTGAAAGTTATCACCTATCTACTGGAGCAGCAGGATCTACACTGATATATTCAAGGCATAGCTAGGTCCGTTAAGATCATTCACAGAGAGTTATGGGTGAAATAAAAAAAAAATCTAATCTTTATTTTTATATAGCGCTAACATATTCCGCAGCGCTTTACATACATCAGGAACACTGTCCCCATTGAGGCTCACAATCTAAATTCCCTATCTGTATGTCTTTGGAAGGAAACCCACGCAAACACGGGGAGAACATACAAACTCCTTACAGATGGTGTCCTTGGTGGGATTTGAACCCAGGACCCCAGGATTACAAGGCAGTGCTAACCACTGAGCCACCGTGCCGCCCACATCTGTATGGGATACAATATATCTTGTAAAACACAGAACTCACGACACCAGCATAAAAGAAATAATTTTTCTGTTTTGAGTTTTCCAATTGATATTCCAAGAGTCCTATGTAAGACGATGTAGTATATGTGTGTAGCCCGATAATGTGATATAATATTGAGTCTATATTGTGATTTTTTTATATGGTTTTTCCTTTTGACATATTTTGCAGATACAAAAATACCATAGTTCCGATTTTCACCCAGAATAGTAGGACGAGTGAAATCTGTTTGGTGTCCCATATATCCTGCGACTAAAATGCAGTGCAATTTTTCCTTGCCTACTATCCGTATGCCATTCGTATGCAATCCATTGTTTTTCTCAGCCGCTATTTTTCTACAATCATTTTCAGGACCATTCATAGTGCTCTGTGCTACAGAATGGTGATGATCCATAAATATTGGCCGGCATATGGATGGTCCAATTTTTTTCTCGCACCCATTGACAAGTCTTGGCCATTTAATGCTACGCTAATGCGGGTACGAGGATGACGCTGGTGAGGTCTTACACAGCGCTGCCCATAATCTCGCGCCTGCGCATCTACATCACCGGTGCTCACGTGAGGGAAACTTTATGCTCAGCCCCGCGATGGGGGAACAGCGAAATGCGCCTGTGCGAGACTCCAGCAGCGTGGGGCGGCATCATCCATGGAAATCATGACTGGGGGACGGCGAAGAGCGGCAAGAGGGGGGACAGGAGCCGAATTGGAGCCCGCCCATCTGGCCAACCAAACTCATTTGCATAGGAAGCGGTAAGATTTTATAAAGTTCTTTTAGGGGTCTGCAAGGGGGGCCAGGAACAAGATGCACCTTCCTAAAATGCAGCCCTTGAGCTGCACAAGGTGATATTTTTGGTTTAATAGGGAAAAAACTGGTGACAGGTTCCCTTTAAATAAAGCTGCTTTGTTTGTTATACTTCCTGGTAGGTGTGGATTACATGTGTTTGATATGTTTATGCTGTGTAAATGCACTAAAAATGCATGTTCATCTATGTGACACACCATTAGATTCAGAATCTCCTTGCCTACATTATGTTGCTTACAGATTAGGTAACAAAAACCTGCTGACAGATTCCCTTTAAAAGAGACATTTCAACAGGATGTAGCAGTGCTATGACTGCTAAGCTGCATATAAAACCGCCAACTCTTCTGATAGGTTACTCTAATTTGAGGGAATCTTTCAGCAGGTTTTTGCTATTTAATCTGAGAACAGCATAACATCGGGTCAGAGAGCCTGATTCCAGGGATTTGTCACTTGCTCAGCAGCTTGATGTAGTTTTATCACTGTTTTATTAGCAGTGGGATATTACTGCCGGACTAGGTATCGTGTGCTACACAGTCAGGCCCGCCAACACCAGCTATTGGCAGCTTACTGACAATGTACACATGAAGCTGCCAGTCAATGGAGTAGGTGGAGTTATACAGAAGTCATAGCACTGCTACATCCACAGTAGCGGAACAGAGATTCTATCAAAATTACACTAAGCAGTCCACTAGCTGAAACATCCCTGGAATCAGACTCTATTTCACTACATCATGCAGCTCTCCAATTACATAGCAAAAACCTGCTGAAAAATTCCAATTAAAAATGTTTTTTGTAGAATCTAAAGTAGGAGACGTCCACAGATGTGATTTTCTTATATGTCCCAATGACATATCAAAAGGTAATTCTTGCTTTGATTCCTCCTTAAAATCAAATCCACTTTCCAATATCTGGGCTGGTGATCGCCGCACGCATTCTGTAACACTTACTAGGAATTGGTCTTAGGACATCGGGAATGAGGATCTCCACCAGAGCTTGATACATCACGTGGTCACAGTTGCACATCCACTTCAAAATGGATTCGTTTTTGCAGAGCAAAATCAACTTTGACTTTGGCAGTCTGCTTTCCATTTCACTCAAGTTGCTGTCATAAAAAGATGAGATAAAATGAAGTCTACAGCTATAAACTATGAAATAGAGACAATGGGCTAGAACATGGACATGAGTACAATACATAAGACGGCCTTAAATGAAGTCCTATATAAAAGCATTGTACAAGGCTAGGGCCCCACTTTACGTTTATCTACTTGCAGTTCTAAACGCACGTTTTGGGCTTAATTGATTTGACCAAAGTTGCCTTTTTCAGAAATTTAACGCTGAAAACGCATGCGTATTTACCGCGTTTTGGATGCGTTTTTAGCGCTTTATACCTGCTTTTACACCTGCGTTTTGATAGATGCGTTTTGAACATCATGACACTGCTAAATAAAGTTTAAATAGTCAAACTCAATGAAAAAATTGGAAAAAAAGAAACAAATCTATATTTTTGTGAAAAAGAATGAAAATAGATTCATTTAATGAAATTATAGCAGTAATATGATATTTAATGGAAAAATAGCAATAATTTATTACAATTCTTATTTTTATTTGTCGGACTATGTGTGTAAAGGGACATATGAAATCATTATTTTGAAGTCCAAAACGCATGTTTTCTGCACTGGAAAAGCAGGTAAAACACAGGAATTTGCTGGAATCTTGTTTTTTGCCATTTCTCATTGACTTTAATGTTAGCGAAACGCACCCAAAATGGCAAAAACAATTGACATGTTGCTTCTTCGAACGCATGGTTTTTGCCACAAATTATGCAAATTAAACGCAGCGTTTTGAAACGCAAAGTGTGGTCAGAAATTTCACAATTTCCATAGGATAACATGGAAAAACAAAACGCAAGCCATTTGGCCATAAAACGCTGCAGCTCAAAACGCTTCAGAAACGCAGGTTCAAAACGCAAAGTGGGGCCCTAGCCTTACAGCTACTGCTATTCAGTGTCGGACTCAGCTGCCAAGGGCCCACCAGTAACCCTGACTCTGGGGGCCCACTGTTCAGCTACATGCAAGTATTACATAAGCCTCATTCATACATTTATTTGTATTTCTATGTAACAATGCACTGGGTGGTTTGTTGAGAGAATGATGAGATGCTGTTTTTTCTGTACATAGCGAATAATATAATGGGGCCAAATATTGCTCACATTGGGGGGTAAGTGAATTACTCTAGCACAGGGGCTCAGCGGGAAACACAAGGAGACCTATATTGTCTCTAACCCTGGGACTCCTGTGCTCACCCTCACCTTGGAGGTACCCTTAATGGTAGGGAGATCCGGGTTCCTGACAAGGCCCAGCCCTGACCTAATACCCCAGTACCGCAAACCCAGGATTGGGCAGGACACGATGTAATACACCTCCCAAAAGACAAAAGGAGTAAAACTGAAACTCACTCACACCGTAAATATCCACAGAGGGGAGACAAAAAGACACTGAAAGGGATAAACCAAAGGGGAGGGAGAAAGTCACACCAGGGAACTTTCATACAGCGCAGACAACAAATTGCTGGTCACCAAATGGAGGATCACCACGGACTCCGGGATATCGCAACTGTAAGGAGGAACTATCTTCGGCGGCCTCCTATTACACTCCCCAGCCTTAAATAGTAGGAGACTAGCTGTGGAAGGTAATTAGCAACCCCGTTCTTAGGCTGCTTTCACACATCAGTTTTTTTGCATCAGGCACAATCCGGCTCAAAAACCTATGCAACGGATGCGGCGAAAAAAACGGATCTGTTGCATACATTTTTCCATGCGGCCTGTCTGTTTTTTAACGGATGTGGCTTGATACTGAGCATGCGCAGGTCAAAAAAACGCATCTGGCGGCCGGATGCGTTTTTTGCCGCATTTGGTATCCATAGGTTTGCATTTTAAATTGCGCCGCATCGATCCAGCGCAATGCGGTTTTTTCGCCGCACAACAAAACGTGCCAGGCAACGTTCCATCCGGCCGCTGCATGGGCTAAATATGCCGCATCCGGCAAAAAACGGATGCAACGCAAGGCCATGCGGCACAATACGGTGCTAATGCAAGTCTATGCGGAAAAAAACGCAACCGGCAGCAAAAAAAAAACGGTTGCGTTTTTTCTACAAAGTGCCGTATTGTGCCGCTCAGCAAAAACCGGATGTGTGAAAGCAGCCTTAGAAGGGTAGCACACTGTTCCAAAAAATGATTAACTCCTGCACGGCTGGGAGCAGTGAAACAACTAAGTCGACGTCCAGCCGAGCTGAGCACTTAAGAGAGACCAGGTTGCCTGTTGGACTCTGTAATGTGAACAGAGTCCGACACTGTTAAGTAATCTGGATCCAGGCAGCACATGACATTCTGCTTATTTTAGTCTACAAACTGTGTAATCAAGAACAACCTAACCTATTCTGGAGAGAAGGCATCTTTACTTACCCAGTTTCTGTAATGGTGGTGCCATCAGCTGTCGTGGTCGGAGAGTAACGCCAAAAGGTTTGCCACAGTTTCTCAATCAGACTAAACTGCAGGTTTACCACAACGTCCAGTATTGCCTATGTGATTAAAGAAAAAAAAAAAATATATATAACAAATATATATAACAGCTGTACGTATTAGAGTATTTCTTGACACCTCTGCAGTTTTAGTATTGTCTGTCTCAGCAGTATTTCCATCATGAAGTCAAAACTTAAAGTCAAATAGTAAAAAATGCATAGACTGTACATGAGCCTCTCCATTCCATTAGCACCTACTCCCGAGACCTTCAGGTTCAACTTTCATCTTTTAACATCATGTTATTGTTCCCAACACTCTGGGGACACTTAAGGCTGCTTTACACCAGAAAATCTATTGTGCGATAGATCGTCGGGGTCACGGTTTTTGTGACGCACATCCGGCATCGCTGGCGATGCCGGCCTGTGTGACACCTCCTAGCGACGCAGTATCGCTCACAAATCGTGAGTCGTGTACTGCTCGCTAGGTTCCATAATATCGTTTAATTAGTTGTTCATCGTTTCCGGGGTAGCACACGCCGCTCCGTGTGACACCCCGCTCATCTCCGCCCCTCCGCTTCCATTGGCCGGCGGCCGTGTGATGTTGCTGTGACGCCGAACGTCCCTCCCACTCCAGGAAGTGGACGTTCGCCGCCCACAGCGAGGTCGCACGAAAGGTAAGTATGTGTGAAGGGGGTTACCAACTTTGTGCGCCACGGGCAGCGATTTGCCCATGACGCAAAAAAATGGGGGCGGGTACGATCGATTGTGAAATTGCACAATCGGTCGTACCGTGTAAAGCAGCCTTTACCATTGTGTTTGTGCCCATTTCCTCGTTGCAAATACCTACAGCAAATTTATCTATTTTTATGTCATTGTTGTACCATTTATTAGTACCTGAGCCAAAATGTTAACAAAATAACAAGAAAAGGAGGCGTTGAAAACCTTTAGCTTGAAGTACGACATATTTATGAATGCATTTCTGTAGAAAAGTAGCAAAAAAGGTGCAGAATCTAAACAGATCATAGCTGTGTGGAACAAATCTAATTATGTTGCAACCATTTTTGACAAAATTCTACATTAACATGTAATATTTGAAACACCGCTCTCCTACTCGTCGTTGTGGACGCGGTGATACCAAATATGTGTACTTTTTTTTTTTTACATAAATATATGTGTTTTTTGGTATTTTTTACATTTTACTTGTTCTTTATTTTGTGATTTTTAAAAAATATTTTTACATTTATTTTACTTTGTTTCTATATGGGACTTAAAACTTTTATTACTCTGATCACAAGTATAATGCATTGCAATGCATATACATAAAGACCTCATGAAGGCTTATTAAAAGCCAAAATGCATTATGATTTATGTTTTTAAGATATTTTACATATTTTTAACATATTATTAAACAGACTTTTTATTGGGACTATTGTTTCCCTACTATTCATAGAACAAATTTTGGGGACAGAGGCAACTAAATCTATCTATGGACTCAATCTATCTCTCTGTTGGAGTTCTACTGGTGGAAACGTTTGCAGCAAACTGGATCGGCAGCACTCCACCATCTTTGGATCAATAACTGGCATTACTATATACCCACAAACATTATTGTTCAGGTGCATGCAAAAATCTCTCCCATTGTAAGTTTCATCTCTCAAAGTAAGTTCAGTGTTGTCACACTGAACTAAAGGCTGCTTTACAAGTTACATTTAGTCATGCGATTGTATTTGCGATCGCACCTGCCCCAATCGTTTGCGCGGCACGGGCAATTTCTTGCCCGTGTCGCACAATGCTGTAACCCTCCGTCACACGTACTTGCCTCCCAGACAATGTCGCTGTGGGCGGTGAACATCCACTTCCTGAAGGGGGAGGGACGTTCGGCGTCACAGCGACGTCACACAGCGGCCGGCCAATAGAAGCGGAGGGATGGAGATGAGCGAGACGTAACATCCCGCCCACCTCCTTTCTTCCGCATTGCCGGCGGCCGCAGGTAAGCTGCAGTTGATCGTTCCCGGGGTGTCACACGGAGCGATGTGTGCTGCCTCGGGAACGATGAACAACAGGACGTGCAATTTTTAGAAGATGAGCGACGTGTCAGCGATGAACGAGAAGGTGAGTATTTCTGCTCGTTCATAACTGTCACACGCTACGATATCACTAACGATCCCGGATGTGCGTCACTTACAACGTGACCCTGCCGATATCTCGTTAGATATATCGTAGCGTGTAAAGCCCGCTTTACTATGTTAAAAAAAGCTCATTGTTTTTTCTTCTTTTCTCCTAGAGAGATATCCTTACATTTAATGCATTACATCTGTCAGTATGCCTTTTAGACCATGATCCTGGCAGAACGCCTTTTAGACCATGCTCCTTGCATGGTCGAACAGGCTATGGCAGACTAAGAGGTAATTATTTGACCTCGGGTTGCCATAACAATGGTTGGTAGTCTGCGATTATGTCATGGGGGCAATGATCAGTTGGGAGAGGGGGAACACTCCCTCTCCTAGCCTCCTAAATTCTGCGAATGCTGTTGATAGTGGCATTTAGTGGGTCAAACAGCCAGGGGTGGCAGGGGCACCAGCCCTGACTGTGACAGCCGGAGATCGGCTATCCTGATGCTGAGCTCCCAGTAGCAATCATGTGAAAATAAAAAGCTGAGGAAAAAGCGCACAATAGGGTCTTACCAACATATTAAGGGGAGATATATAAGGAATGACACTCACCTACAGAGGTTGAGTAAGTCACAACTCCTTTGCAAGCCTGAGATAACGGCGGCTACCGCAGACCCACGAGGGTTAAACTTCAATGCTGGAGAGGAAAGACGGGGTTAAAGCCGTGCTGCTGCTGAAGTGATAGACTATTGATTTTAATCAATTCTTCTTTATTTTACAGTTCTACGTGTTTCAGGGGTCAAAAGCCTCCTTCATCAGGACAAAGGAAAAATCAACAATTCATGCATTTTGACCTCTGAAGCCCATAGACCTGTAAAAGAAGAATTGATTAAAATCAACAGTCTATCACTTCGGCAGCAGCACGACATTAACCCCATCTTTCCTCTCCAGCATTGAAGCGGCAATCATGTGGGCACAGTTTATGTGCCCACATGATCGCCATGATGTATGTATACATATGTCAAATGTCATGAAGGGGTAATTTGTTTTTAATTAAGAATATTCTGCCATGCTCTCTTGCACATGGCTCCAAGAGTTGTAATAACTACCTGTGTGGGTTTTCCTCCTGCTGGAATGGCGACAGCCCCCGATGCGTGTTTTGTAGTCAGCCTTTGTCAGGGAACCACTGTTGAAGGCTGATGCCAAAACACGTGTCGGGTGTTGGTGCCATTCCAGCAGGAGCAGTACCCACACAGGTAGTTATTACAACTCTTGGAGCCATGTGTACTTTACTAGTCTGTTACATGCAGTCACCTATCTACCTCAGTTGATTTGTAAATACCTGATATACTTATATTGTGTACATTCATCTTATTTACCACACATAAGTGAATCGTACTTGTGTGCCCTTATCTTCCTCATTAAAGGAATTTACAATTATAATGATGGCATACTAAGGCTAAACATATGTAGGCAATTATTGTATCTACCTCATAAGTTATTTATATTCTTATACATATTTGCCTAATTGTCCACCTAACTTAAGTGGATTACATTTGCATATGTTCATTTATCTTATTTATTTCACTTAAGAGGAATTTATACTTATTACTATGATATCTGCATGACAAAATAATTGTATGTAAATTACTGTATTTACTTTATTTTGTATACGTATTCCTGTATACTTGTATAAGTAAACACATTTTTCAGCATAGTGCACTATATTAGACTGATATCACCTTCTGCTGGTTTTGCAGGACTGGCATCATTAGTCACTCACAACCCTTTGTTCCCTGACATTAAACAATACAGTGGAACCTTGTATTAAGAGTAACTTGGTTTGAGAGCATTTTACAAGACAAGCAAAGCTTTTTAATAAATTGTAACTTGGTTTAAGAGCAATGCTTTGCAATAAGAGCAAATCCTCACTGTGCACACTTCCGGGTCCTTCCTTTCACTATGCTCTGAGCCACTCTAGAGGTAACTTTCTGTATATATGTACTGTATACAGTATACCATTGTACAGTACAGTATATACTATATAGCATGTCTATCAATTTACATTTGTGGGCACAGTATTGTACTTTCTTTCTGGTAACCAGTAAAGCACATTGCTTATACTGTACCTCCCGAAGACCTTCTCTATTGTAAGCTAATGTGTAGTTTAATTTGTTTTATATGTTTATACTGCACTGTACAGTATTTTGTATTAATGTACTGTAATAATTTTATATGAATATAGTACATTATATTGTATTGCTGTAATAAGTTTGTATAAAAACAGTAAATATTTTTGGGTTGGGGAACGAATTGTCTGTGTTTCAATTATTTCCTATGGGAAAATTCGCTTTCATATAAGAGTAACTTGGAGCACTGATTTCAGGGGCGCCATAATAACTAACAATGACACAGGCACAGGAGCTTTTTTATTTTAATTGATTCAAATGAAAAATTGTTCTATTTTACGTCATCTAACTAATAATAATCATGAGCCAGATCAGACACCCCATACTTTGCACTGACGAGGGGCAAGCACCCCAAAACACCGTGTCTGCAAATTGGGATTCTGATCTGGCATATATATCCTAAGTCATATGCAAAGGATTGTTAAAAATCCACATTTGACTTTTAGGATCGCTACTTCCAATAGGTGGCGCTGCGCTAGAGTTTGTCTCCATTCCTGGAGAGATAATTTGTATATTTATAATGGGACTCCTCCAACTGAACACTCCATTGTAAATGGCAGCCAATCTTCTGCTGTTTCTTTGGAAGCTAAATTGCTTTTCCAATAATAAAACAAATAATAACATTTAATTTGACTTTATTACGTCACCACTTTGAACATTTCAACATTGTTTTTTCCTTTTTTTGAGGCATTGCACTTTTAAACTACTTTGAAGCATCAATATGCGTGACTCATCCAATAGTAATTTTCTAAGCTAAAAAAAAACCTGAAAAAAACCTCGACTACACCATAAAATAAGACGGGAATAGTCCTGCACTTTCCAGATTTCACAGGTAACTTTGTGCTGCTGACAATCAGGTTAGCTATAGAGAGGTTAGAAATGATTATATGGTAATTAAATCATTTTATAAAACTGTGGACTTCTTTGTCATGGTTAAAAGTTCAGCACTCCTTTAGGATCCTTGCTTTATAGATGGTCCCATGGAAAGGAATTTTCAATGTTGGACTCAATGGAGAGTCTTGGACACTTAACATTGCACATGTTGAGGAGCAATGTAATAAAAATAAGAACTACCGGCACAGCTCGGGGGGATCCAATAACGAAGTGTGAACCTTGGAAAAGTTGGGGTTCGTGCACAAGGCACACCCGCCAGGTATTTGAAGGCAAAACTCCCGGCACTCACTTTCCATAAGTGGCTTTAACAGTTTCTTGTCAGACGTTTTGCGTCGGCCCTTCACTGCTATCTTTTACGCTATACTTTTAAATTGGCACAAAAGACCAGCAAATGAATGATATACTTAAATCAAGAGGACTTTATTCCATAATCTTCTCCAGTGTTCAAATATCACTTTTAAGTATAGAGAACAGGCGGCTTTCTTGTGGAAGCTGCCATGAGAATGGACAAAGTCACTTCTTTTACCCACTTCTGGGTTGCCCAACACTGAAGCGGTTAAAAGAAGTGACATAAGATGGAGCATGTGCACACCAATCTCCTTTTAAAGGGAATCTGTCACCAGGTTTTTGCTCCCCATCAGAGAGCAGCATAATGTAGAGACAGAGACCCTGATTCCAGCAATGTGTCACTTATTGAGCTGTTTGCTGTCATTTTGATAAAATCAATGTTTTCTCTGCTGCAGATCTAGCAGTTACACAGAGCTCATGAATATGCTGGACTACCTGCCAGCAGGTTAAGTAGTTCTGTAATGATAATCTATTGTTGATTAAAGAGTGATTTTATCAAAACTACACTAAGCAGCAAACACAATGCTCGAATCAGGATTTCTGCCACTACATTATGCTGCTCTCAGATTAGGTGGCAGAAACCTGGGGACAGATTCCCTTTAACATTGCTGTGCATGATGATTATTTTAAGGGATGCTATTGTGGTGCTTTTTCAGGTGGTATCTGCCAAAAAAAGACACAATGTGCCCATAGCCTAAGGTTTTGTGTACATGGGAACTTTTCAGAGTTTTGGGGGGTTTTTTTAGTGGAAACTAAGTGGAAACTGAATGTAAACTCTCTAAATCCTCCTCCAAATCTCAAACCTCCACAAAATGTGGAGTTTATGCTCAGTTTTTGCTCTGAAAAGAAAAGTCTCTGTGTGCATATAACCTAGGGGTATGTTCACATGGATTTTTTTTGATGCAGTCAAAACGGAGAAAAATAAAGTGTTTCAAGCAACGCTTCTTGTTTGGAGAGTTTTTCGATCCTAAGGCCATGTGCGCACTAGAAATTGAGTTTTTCTTAGGCCCCTTTCACATTGCATTTTACCTTCCGCTCACAGGTCCCGTCGGAGCATCCGTCCGAACCGCCCCTCCCCCACTCTAGAAAGCGTATTCCGGACGCATGCGCCCGACAGGGCCATTCACTGCTATGGAGCGCACTGCATTAGCATGTGCTATGTTTTGTGCCATTTTTTGCACATATACGTTTCTGCAGACAGACACCCGAACGTAGGTGGACTTCGTTCGGGTGTCCGTCTGCAGAAACGTATATGTGCACAAAATGGCGCAAAACAGAACACACGCTAACGCAGTGCGCTCCATAGCAGTGAATGGCCCTGTCGGGCGCATGCGTCCGGAACACGCTTTGCAGAGTGGGGGAGGGGTGGTTCAGACGGATGCTCCGACGGGACCTGTGAGCGGAAGGTAAAACGCAATGTGAAAGGGGCCTTAGGAGAAGATCTAGACCCTCTGAAAGAATCCCGCACCTGCGTTAAAAAAACGCAACGAAATCCGCATGCGGTTTATGCCGCGGTTTGGCGTGGTTTTGACAGTTTTTCAGTAGGTTGGTCCCTGTGGATTTTTACCATTATCTATGGCAAAAAACGCAGGTACCTGCGGAAAAGAAGTGACATGCTCATTAATTCCGCAGTGGAAATTCCGCGGGTATAAATAAACGCAGTGTGCGCACAGCATTTTTTCATACCCATAGGTTTTGCTGGGGAATGATTGTAGAAATGTTAGAAATGTTTTCTGCAGCAAATCCGTGGTAAAATCCATGGTAAATCCGCAGTGTGTACACATAGCCTTAAAGTGTTTCCTGAATCAAGTTTGAAGAGTTTTGCAAGAATGTTTGGCAATTTATTTTCTTGAAGCATTTCTATGTTGTCTTTTGATCGGTTAGTGACTAGTTTGGAATATTTTCCATCAGGATCCATTTCAAAGAAGTGACATGGGTATTTTCAAAACCTGAATCAGATGAAAAACGCTCAAAAGATTGAAGGTATAAACAAGTCATTTTGAAATTGAAATGAATAAGAAGAGTTTTTAAGCTTTTTTTTAGTGAAATTTCAGGCATTTTCAGGCATCTTTTGGACTTTTGACATCTTTTTAAAATGTTTTTGAAGCAGAAACTGAGTGAAAACTCTCCAGATCCTTCGACATAATTCAGTCCTCAAACATTTGGAGGGTCTGCTCAGTTTTTGTACACATAGCTTTAACCCCTTCACCCCCGGCCACTAAAACACCCTAATGACCGGGCCATTTTTTGCAATTCTGACCAGTGTCACTTTGACAGGTTATAACTCTGGAACGCTTCAACGGATCCTGGCGATTCTGAGATTGTTTTTTCGTGACATATTGTACTTCATGTCAGTGGTAAATTTAGGCCGATACTTTTTGCGTTTATTTGTGAAAATTTAGGAAATTGTGCGAAAATTTGGAAAATTTCGCAATTTTCAAACTTTGAAAATTTATGCCCATAAATCTGAGAGATATGTCACACAAAATAGTTACTAAATAACATTTCCCACTTGTCAACTTTACATCAGCGCAATTTTCGAAAGAAATTTTTTTTTCGTTAGGAAGTTAGAAGGGGTCAAAGTTCATCAGCAATTTCTAATTTTTCCAACAAAATTTACAAAATATTTTTTTTAGGGACCACATCACATTTGAAGTGACTTTGAGAGGCCGAGGTGACAGAAAATACCCAAAAGTGACCCCATTCTAAAAACTGCACCCCTCACACTGCTCAAAACCACATCCAAGAAGTTTATTAACCCTTTAGGTGCTTCACAGGAACCAAAGCAATGTGGAAGGAAAAAATGAAAATTTTACTTTTTAACACAAAAATGTTACTTTAGCCATAAAATTTTCATTTTTACAAGGGAGAAAAGAGAAAGTGCACCCTACAATTTATTGTGCATTTTCTCCTGAGTACGCTGATACCCCATATGGGGTAAAAATCAATTGTTTGGGTGCACGGCAGAGGTCGAAAGGCAAGGAGCGCCATTTGAATTTTTGAACACAAAATTAGCTGCACTCATTAGCGGACGCCATGTCGGGTTTGAAGACCCCCTGAGGTGCCTAAACAATGGAGCTCCCCCACAAGTGACCCCATTTTGGAAACTAGAGCCCTCAAATATTTTTTCTAGATGTTTGATGAGCACTTTGAACACCTGGGGGCTTCACAGAAGTTTATAACGTTGAGCCGTGAACAGAAAAATTTTTTTTTTTACCACAAAACTGTTGCTTCAACTAGGTAGCTTTTTTTTCACAAGGGTATCGGGAAAAAATGCAACATAAAATGTATTGTCCATTTTCTCCTGAGTACGCAGATACCTCATATGTGGTGGAAATCAAATGTTTGGACACACGGCAGGACTCGGAAGGCAAGGAGCGCCATTTGAATTTTTGAACGCAAAATTAGCTGCACTAATTAGAGGACGCCATGTCAGGTTTGAAGACCCCCTGAGGTGCCTAAACAATGGAGCTCCCCCACAAGTGACCCCATTTTGGAAACTAGAGCCCTCAAATATTTTTTCTAGATGTTTGGTGAGCACTTTGAACACCTGGGGGCTTCACAGAAATTTATAACGTTGAGCCGTGAAAAGAAAAAAAAATTTTTTTACCACAAAACTGTTGCTTCAACTAGGTAGCCTTTTTTTTCACAAGGGTATCAGGAAAAAATGCACCATAAAACATATTGTCCATTTTCTCCTGAGTACGCAGATACCTCACATGTGGTGGAAAGTAATTGTTGGGTGCATGGCGGGGCTCAGAAGAGAAGGGCACCATTTGACAGCAAAATTGATTGGAATCATTAGCGGACGCCATGTCACGTTTTTAGACCCCCCCCCATGGTGCCTAAACAGTGGAGCTCCCCCACAAATTACCCCATTTTGGAACTAGACCCCTCAAGGAATTTATCTAGATGTTTAGTGAGCCCCTTGGGGCTCCACTGAAAGTTGATAACGTTGAACCGTGAAAATTATTTATTTTTTTTTAAAAAAATTTTTTTAAATTTTTGCAGCAACAAGGTAGCTTTTTTTTTTTTCTTTTTACAACGGTATCAGGAAAAAATGCACCATAAAACGTATTGTGCAATTTTTCCCGAGTACGCAGATACCTCCCCTGTGGTGGAAATCAATTGTTTGGGCGCATGGCGGGGCTCAGAAGACAAGGAACGCCATTTGACTTTTCAAACGCACAGACGCAGTGCACTGATCGGCCGCTGCAGGAGGCACGGTCGGATGAGATACAAAAAGCGCTGGGGATACGGAAGAAAAAAAAAGTCACGCCAAAAATTGAGCAGGGATGTTGATCCGCGCTCAGCGGGACGCACGGACAGATGCGATACTTTTTTTTCCGTATCCCCGACGCTTTTTGTATTGCATCAGTCCGTGCGTCCCGCCGAGCGCTGATCAGGGATGCACATAACGGATCGGCATCCCTGCTCAATTTTTGGCGTGACTTTTTTTTCCGTATCCCCGATGCTTTTTGTCACGCCAAAAATTGAGCAGGGATGCCGATCCGTTATGTGCATCACTGATCAGCGCTCGGCGGGACGCACGGACAGATGCGATATAAAAAGCGTTGAGAATACGGGAAAAAAAGTCCCGCCGAAAACTGACCACGGATGCAGATACGTTATCTGCATCCCTGATCAGCGCTCGGCGGGACGCACGGACGCATGAGGTGTAAAAATAGAAAGGGGATAGAGGAAAAAAAAGAAAAAAAAAAAGTTATACTCACAGTACCCAGAGGATTAGCAGGAGGAACAGAAGGGAAGGAACAGCTTTACAGCAGCAGCCAGCAGGCAGGAAGTTGGACAGCTCAGCAGAAGACTCAGGAAGAAGGACCCAGCGATGGAGGCAGATGTGATCGGCCGGTGAAGACAGGTAAGAGGACGTCGGGGGGACAGCAGAGGGGGACGGGGACAGCAGAGGGGGACGGGGACAGCAGAGGGGGAGAGCAGAGGGGGAGAGCAGAGGAGGGAGATACCGGAGGAGCTGCAGAATAGAGATCACGGGGGAGGCCGGCAGATTGGGATGTCGGGGGGCAGACTGGGATGTCGGGAGGCAGATTGGGATGTCTGGGGGCAGATCGGGATGTCTGGGGGCAGATCGGGATGTCTGAGGGCAGATCGGGATGTCTGGGGGCAGATCGGGATGTCGGGGGGGCAGATCGGGATGTCGGGGGGCAGATCGGGATGTCTGGGGGCAGATCGGGATGTCTGAGGGCAGATCGGGATGTCTGGGGGCAGATCGGGATGTCGGGGGGGCAGATCGGGATGTCGGAGGGCAGATCGGGATGTGGGCGGGCAGATCGGGATGTCGGGGGGGCAGATCGGGATGTCGGGGGGCAGATCGCAGGGGGGCACGGGCAGGGGCCATTACGGGAACGCGCAGGAGCAAATCACAAGAGCGCGCAGGGGCTGCAAGGAGAGCAGGGGAGGAGGGATACCGGAGGAGCTGCAGAATAGAGATGGCGGGGGGCAGATCGGGATGTCGGGGTGGGCAGATCGGGATGTCAAGGGGGCAGATCGCAGGGGGGCACGGGCAGGGGCCATTACGGGAGCGCGCAGGAGCAATCACAAGAGCGCGCAGGGGCTGCAAGGAGAGCAAAGGAGGAGGGAGATACCGGAGGAGCTGCAGAATAGAGATGGCGGGGGGCAGATCGGGATGTCGGGGGGGCCGATCGGGATGTCGGGGGGGCAGATCGGGATGTCGGGGGGGCAGATCGCAGGGGGGCATGAGCAGGGGCCATTACGGAAGCGCGCATGGGCTGCAAGGTGAGCACAATACTCACCGCTCCTGCTCCGTGACAGCAGCGGCAGCAGCAGCGGTGGCGTGGTACCACTAGTACCAGCCAGTGCTGCACGCTGCAGACATGTTGGGGGAGGGTCCCCAGACCAGCACAGGCCTGGGGAGGGCGGCCACCGGCAGATCAGACCGCCCCACTGCACACTGATTGGAGCGATTGCGCGTCATAGCACGATCGCTCCAATCAGTGCTGCAGGGGGGGGCCACGGTGTCTGCTTGCTTCCAGCCAATGATCGGAGCTGCTGCAGCCCCGGTCCTAGCTGGATTTTACAGGATCACACCATTTTTGGCATTTTTTTTTGCCGAAAACAGCGTGATCAATGTGATTGGCGGTTCCGATTTGAACAGCCAATCACATCGATCGCCTATGGGGGGTGGCGATGCCACCCCCCCTGGGGTCAAGCAAAGGTCCCCTGCTGTAAGAAACAGCAGGGGACATCATTTGAAAGCCGTTGCTATGGCCACGGCAATCAAATGAAGTTTAGGCAGTAAAATTACGTCCCTGGTCGTTAAGTCACGTTAAAATAGGACGTAATTTTACTGCCCGCGGTCGTGAAGGGGTTAAGGCCCTGTGTGCACGCTGCGTTTTTTGCAGCTTTTCTGCATGTTTTTTTGGTGCATTCTTGGTCTCAAAACTGTATTCATTTCCTACCCCAGCAAAGATTTCAGTTTTTTTGTCCGCACATTGCAGTTTTTTTTGGCTGCATCTTTGTGGTGACCACAAAGATGCAGCATGTCAATTCTTAGGCTATATGCGTACTGAACGTTTTTGCGTGTTTTTAGGGTGCGTTTTTGTGCTTTTTTGGGCTCAAAACTGCATGACTTTGCTTCCCTAGCAAAGTCTATGACTTTTCATTTTTGCTGTCTGCACAGAACTTTTTTTTTAGCTGCGTTTTGAGCTAAATAAAAACAATGGACATGTCTATTCTTTCCTGCATTTTACTGTGATTTTCACCCATGCAATGCATTGGAAAAATGCAGCAAAATGCAGTGATCTAAAACGCAGCAAAATGCAGCCAAAAGCACACCGAAACATGGTAAAAACGCATGCGTTTTTTACCGGTGTGATTTTGCCGCGGGTGTGGTTTTTTTGCGTCTTTGTGCGTTTTTTGTGGTTAAAAACGCACAAAAAAGCAGCATCAAAAAAACATTCAGTGCGCACATAGCTTTACTGAGTTTTTGAGCCATTCCAGTCAATAGATTTGACTTAAAAACCGCATTGGGCAAAAATGCGGTAAAAAATGCATAAAAAAACGGTAGAAAACGCATGCGTTTTTTGGATGCGTTTTTGCTAAAAACGCTGCATCTTTGTGGTCACCAGAAAGATGCGGCGTGTGCACATAGCTTAAACTGTATCAAAAACTTATACATAAAAAAGAACAAACAAGAAACCATCACGACAAATCAATGGACTACAAAACAAAGGGAGATGTTCCTATAGTAACCTGTCTAAGGATTATAAGCAGCGTCAACAGTTCAGAAGGTATTATGTGCGATCTGAAGAGGAGTATAGCCCACTTGAAAATGAGACTTCAATTAACCCTTTAACTAAAGTCCTCCCTGATATGATCCAGTAAACAGTAAGCCTATATAAAAGAGTGATCTAGACTCGGATAGAAAACACAAGGCAGTAGATAAATTGTACTGTAGACAAGGAGTAGTAAGTCACAAAGGCAGAACAGTCTTACCTCACAGTGCTCCCGATAAAGAGTCTGCAGTGACTTGATATCTTCAAAGGTTGTACCATCTGGTAGAGAAGATATTTCAACTTCTGCAAACTCTGGAAGTGCTCTAGACGCATCTGTTGCCATAACAACATAATGGAAGAAAGATATTGTGGATGGTGCCAATTACAGCTTCATTAGGAAAATATTTAAGAAGCATAGCAAGACAGACATTGTAAAAGGTCACATTACTTAATGAGCAGAGGCTGGCAAGATTTTATTTTTATTCTTTTATTAATGTTGTTATAAAAAAATCGATAATATTTTTTAAACAAATGCTGGGATACGATATGTGTACCAAATTAAAACACTTTCAAAAACATCTATATTCTGTATATAGCTGGTTATCCATAGTACAGGGCTGGTCTATATGTCATGTATAAGAATAACCTAGATAAATACCACAGGATTACAACCTTTACTGCCGTCTAGTATGATTTACTAAGCTAAGACGTTACCGCCATTTTCATTATTGTTTCATAAATCAGTACTACATATAAGAGTGATACGTTGTATATATCGTATCACAGAAATTGGCTAATTTGCTTCTTTTCCCCCTTCATTTTTTTTTTTCTTCGTGAATACAGACTTTCACATTGGAAAGATAGGGGATAACAATTGGGGCTGATAAAGAGGAAAAGGGAAAGGTGGAAGAAGAGCTTCAGGCAAATAGAGGCATTCTGCTGCAAGTTCTCCTAAAATAACAGTTACACTTTAAGGCGCCATTCACACGTCTGTCTTAAAAGTGCATGTGTTCCGTTTTGTCCATCTGTGTGTACGTGTGTGTCATCCATGTGCCATCCCTGTTTTTCCAGTAAGGTTAAAGAATGAAATTAGATATCTTCTCATATATTTTGCAATGCTAAACATGTACAGCATGCAGATGGCCCACAGATGTCATCCATGTGCTGTACATGTTTTTACCCAGACCCATTGACTTGTATGGGTCTGTGTGTCCATGTCCATGTGTGCCAGTTAAAAACAGACGTGTCTCCTTGTGGAATAAAATGGACACATATCTAGTTCACAGGGATACAGGTCTGTGTGAAACCACACGGAGGTGTGAAGATCCCCATTGATTTTAATTGGTATGCGTGAGTACGTGTCTCCGGTACGTGTGAAAATGGACACAACACATACAGGAATCTGTCTGTAGGATCAACCCTTCTAAAGGCCGCTTTACACGCTGCGACATCACTCAAGCGTTCTCGTTGGGGTCACGGAATTTGTGACGCACATCCGGTCGCTTTAGCGATGCCGTTGCGTGTGACACCTTTGAGCGATTTTACATCCTTGCAAAAACGTGCAAAATCGCTCATCGGTGACATGGGGGTCCATTCTCAAATATCGTTGCTGCAGCAGTAACGAAGTTGTTCCTCGTTCCTGTGGCAGCACACTCCTTACCTGCATCCCGCCCACAATGCAGAAGTAAGGAGGTGGGCGGGATGTTCGTCCCGCTCATCTCCGCCCCTCCGCTTCTATTGGGCGGCGGTTCAGTGAAGCAGCTGTGACGTCGCTGTGACGCTGAACGAACTGCCCCCTTAGAAAGGAGGCGGTTCGCCGGTCACAGCAACATCGCAAGGCAGGTAAGTAGTGTGACGGGTCTGGGCGATGTTGTGCGCCACGGGTACCCACGCTAGTGATATCGGTCAAGATATCGCAGCGTGTAAAGCGGCCTTAAGCAGTCTTTATAGGCATGCAAGTCATAGGACGCTGAATAAAAGAGTACCTTGATATCTGCGATCCAATGTCTTATTTACATGTATGTACAGTACAGACCAAAAGTTTGGACACACCTTCTCATCCCTAGAACAACTGTTAAGAGAAGATTTTGTGCAGCAGGCCTTCATGGTAAAATAGCTGCTAGGAACCACTGCTAAGGACAGGCAACAAGCAGAAGAGACTTGTTTGGGCTAAAGAACACAAGGAATGGATATTAGACCAGTGGAAATCTGTGCTTTGGTCTGATGAGTCCAAATTTGAGATCTTTGGATCCAACCACCCCGTGTCTTTGTAGAAAAGGTGAACGGATGGACTCTACATGGCTGGTTCCCACTGTGAAGCATGGAGGAGGAGGTGTGATGGTGTGAGGGTGCTTTGCTGGTGATACTGTTGGGAATTTATTCAAAATTGAAGGCATACTGAACCAGTATGGCTACAACAGCATCTTGCAGCGGCATGCTATTCCATCCGGTTTGCGTTTAGTTGGACTATCATTTATTTTTCAACAGGACAATGACCCCAAACACACCTCCAGGCTGTGTAAGGGCTATTTGACTAAGAAGGAGAGTGATGGGGTGCTACGCCAGATGACCTGGTCTCCATAGTCACCAGACCTGAACCCACTCGAGATGGTTTGGGGTGAGCTGGACCGCTGAGTGAAGGCAAAAGGGCCAACAAGTGCTAAGCATCTCTGGGAACTGCTTCAAGACTGTTGGAAAACCATTTCCGGTGACTACCTCTTGAAGCTCATCAAGAGAATGCCAAGAGTGTGCAAAGTAGTAATGAAAGCAAAAGGTGGCTACTTTGAAAAACCTAGAATATAAGACATATTTTCAATTGTTTCACACTTTTTTTTAAGTATTTAATTCCACATGTTTTAATTCATAGTGTTGATGCCTTAAATGTGAATCTACAATTTTCAAAGTCCTGAAAATAAAGAAAACTCTTTGAATGAGAAGGTGTGTCCAAACGTTTGGTCAGTCTGTACTGTATGTAAGTGAGCTATTCCAGGCTATGGGCATGAAAATTTTCTCCAGAGCTTAAAGTGGGAATTACTATCATATGTAATGGCTGCTCTCCTGATCTCACTACAGAGCTGTATATTATTATAAGGCCGGGGTTACACTAGCGTTTGGCAACTTATGAGAGTATTGGATGCAATATGTTGATGACACTCAGCTCAGACTCTGTTGTGAGCGTAATCCGAATGTCACTCACTGTGCTCAGATTCTCTTGCATGCGATAAACAGATCACAGGTGAGAAGAGAGTAATTTCTCCATCTTCATTGCCTGTCACTGTATATTTCAAACTGCACTTGGATGTCATCTTAATGCAGTCCAATGTATTGCACACACCCATAGACTTGAATTGGTAAGTGCCATGCAAGATACACTGCGGAGATTTTTTTTTCTCACGCCGCTTCAGCAGATCTGCTTTGCTACACTGAGTAACATTGGCCTAAAGCGGGCTTTACACGAGGCGATATATTGTGCGATATGTCGTCGGGGTCACGGTTTTCGTGACGCACATCCGGCATACCGCATGACGTCGTCTCGTGTGACACCTCCTAGCGACGCAGTAACGCTCACAAATTGTGAGTCGTGTACTCGTCGCTAGGTTTCATAAAATTGTTTAATTAAAATGGCGGAGGTTGTTCATCGTTGACGTGGCATAAAACATTGGCCTAAAGCGGGCTTTACACGAGGCGATAGATTGTGCGATATGTCGTCGGGGTCACGGTTTTCGTGACGCACATCCGGCATACCGCATGACATCGTCTCGTGTGACACCTCCTAGCAACGCAGTAACGCTCACAAATTGTGAGTCGTGTACTCGTTGCTAGGTTTCATAAAATTGTTTAATTAAAATGGCGGAGGTTGTTCATCGTTGATGTGGCATCACACGTTGCTCCGTGTGACACCACGGGAACGATGAACAGCAGCTTACCTGCCTCCCGCGGCACCCGACGGCTTAATGGAAGGAAGGAGGTGGGCGGGATGTTTACATCCCGTTCATCTCCGCCCCTCCGCTTCTATTGGCCGCCTGCCGTGTGACGTCGCTGTTACGCCGAACGTCCCGCCCACTCCAGGAAGTGGGCGTTCGTCGCCCACAGCGAGGTCGTCCGGAAGGTAAGTATGTGTGACGGGGGTTAAACGAGTTTGTGCGCCATGGGCAACTAACTGCCCGTGATGCAAAAACGACGGGGGCGGGTACGATCGATCGTGCTATCGCACAATCTATCGTCTCGTGTAAAGCAGGCTTAAGTGTAATGCAATCTTTACTCACATTGCACTCCTCCGTATTATACGCCAGCGTGAGCGTACCCCTTAGGGTCCTCTCACACTGGCATATAAAATAGATGAGTACAATGTGATAAAAAAATTACATTGCACTTGGACCAATGTTATTCAATGAGGCAGAGCAGATCTGCGATTTTTTTCTCATGCCAAATCGGACTCATGAAAAAACCTCTGCATGCTGCAATTAAACTTATCTATCGGACACGACTCATCAATGCAAGTCTATGGGTCTGAGAAAAAATGGGATGCCACACACATGTCCGTGTGGCATCCATTTGGCATTCGCGTGATGTCCGTTTTTGATGGATACATTACCATTCTGTAGCATAAAACACTGTAAATTGTCCTGTAAATGACTGTAAAAAAATAGTTGCTGAGCAAAAAAACCCATGCTATATGGATGTCATACAGAGGCAGAATCTCATGCAGATTGTTGTCCTCCACATAGTCTGAAACAGCTCATTTACATATAAGGAAACCATGGATTTCTCTTAAGTAAGACATCAGATTGCAAATATCAAGGACGGTATCATTTTATTCAGCTTCCTATGACGTGTGTGCCCATAAAAACAGCTTGGGAGGGTTGATCCTACTGACAGATTCCCTTTAATGTGTAACTGTCAATTAACCCCTTCAGCCCCAAGCCTATTTTGACCCTAAAGACCAGGCCATTTTTTGCAATTCTGACCAGTGTCACTTTATGAGGTTATAACTCTGGAACGCTTCAGCGGATCCTGGTGATTCTGAGATTGTTTTTTCGTGACATATTGGGCTTCATGATATTGGTAAATTTAGGCCGATATTTTTTGCATTTCTTTGTGAAAAAAACGGAAATTTCGCGAAAATTTTGAAAATTTTGTAATTTTCAAACTTTGAATTTTTATGCTCTAAAACCAACGAGACATATGACACAAAATAATTAATAAATAACATTTCCCACATGTCTATTTTACATCAGAACAATTTTGGGAAAAAAAAAAAAAAATTTAAGGAAGTTATAGGGGTTCAAAGTTTATGAGCAATTTCTCATTTTTACAACAAAATTTACAAAGCCACTTTTTTTAGGGACCACATCACATTTGAAGCAATTTTGAAAGGTCTACATGACACAGAACACCCAAAAGTGACACCATTCCAAAAACGGCACCCCCCAGGCTACTCAAAACCACATTCAAGAAGGTTATTAACCCTTCAGGTGCTTCACAGTAACTAAAGCAATGTGGAAGGAAAAAATGAACATTTTACTTTTTGCAACAAAAATGTTAATTTAGCCTCAAATATTGCATATTCACAAGGGTAGCAGGATTAAATGAACCCCCAAAATTTGTTGGGCAATTTCTACTGAACACGCAGATACCTCATATGTGGCGAAAAACCACTGTTTGGGCGCACGGCAGGACTCGGAAGGGAAGGAGCGCCATTTGACTTTTTTGAACAGAAAATTAGCTGGAATCGTTAGCCGCACCATGTTGCGTTTGGAGAGCCCCTGAGGTGCCGAAACAGTGGAGCTCCCCCACATGTGACCCCATTTTGGAAACTAGACCCCTCATGGAATTTATCTAGATGTTTATTGAGCACTTTGAGCCTCTGGGGGCTTCACAAAAGTGAATAGAGTTGAGCCGTGAAAATAAAAAAAAACTTTTTTTACCACAAAATTGTTACTTCAACCAGGTAGCTTTTTTTTTCACAAGGGTATCAGGAAAAATTGCACCATAAAATGTATTGTGCAATTTCTCCTGAGTACGCAGATACCTCATATGTGGTGGAACTCAAATGTTTGGGCGCACAGCAGGGCTCGGAAGGCAAGGAGCGTCATTTGACGTTTCAAACGCAAAATTGTCTGGGATAATTAGCGTATTCCATGCTGTTTGGAGACCCCCTGAGGTGCCGAAACAGTGGAGCTCCCCCACATGTGACCCCATTTTGGAAACTAGACCCCCATGGCATAGAAAAAAAAAACAGCGGAAGATGGGGGGGGGGCGGCAGATGGGGCGGCAGCAGATGGGGGGGCAGCGGCATATAAAGGGAGCATCTGTGATTGTGAGACGGCGGCTGGGATAGGGTGGGGGCGGATGGGAGAGGGCGCAGTGGATGCAGGAGCGGCAGAGGATGGGGGGAGGGGACGGGTGGGGGGGATGGGTGGGAAGGGGAGTGGGAGGTGAGATTGGGGATAGTTACCCTACAGGATGGATCTAGGCAGCTGGATCACAGGAGATGAAGGAGGCAGCAGATCGGGGAGGGTGAGAGGTGGGGGAGGGAGCGCAGCGCAGATCACGGAGGAGACAGGTGAGCAGAGCACAGATCACGGAGGAGACAGGTGAGCAGAGCACAGATCACGGGGGTGAGAGGTGAGGGAGCGCAGATCACGGGGTGACAGGTGAGGGAGAGCGGACAGCAGATCACGGGGTGACAGGTGAGGGAGCACAGATCACGGGGGTGAAAGGTGAGAGAGCGCAGATCACGGGGGAGAGAGGTGAGCAGAGCGCAGATCACGGGGGTGAGAGGTGGAGGGAGAGTGGACAGTAGATCACGGGGTGACAGGTGAGGGAGCACAGATCACGGGGGTGAAAGGTGAGAGAGCGCAGATCACGGGGGAGAGAGGTGAGCAGAGCGCAGATCACGGGGGTGAGAGGTGGAGGGAGAGTGGACAGTAGATCACGGCGGTGACAGGGGAGGGAGCACAGATCACGGGTGTGACAGGGGAGGGAGCACAGATCACGGCGGTGACAGGGGAGAGAGCGCACATCACGGCGGTGACAGGGGAGGGAGCGCACATCACGGCGGTGACAGGGGAGGGAGCGCACATCACGGCGGTGACAGGGGAGGGGGCGCACATCACGGCGTTGACAGGGGAGGGGGCGGGTAGCTGACCACGGGGGTGAGAGGTGGGGGGGAGCGTGCAGCACATCACGGAGGGGAGGGGGCGAGCAGCACATCACGGAGGGGAGGGGGCGAGCAGCACATCACGGAGGGGAGGGGGCGAGCAGCACATCACGGAGGGGAGGGGGCGAGCAGCACATCACGGAGGGGAGGGGAGGGGGCGAGCAGCACATCACGGAGGGGAGGGGGCGAGCAGCACATCACGGAGGGGAGGGGGCGAGCAGCACATCACGGAGGGGAGGGGAGGGGGCGAGCAGAACATCACGGAGGGGAGGGGAGGGGGCGAGCAGCACATCACGGAGGGGAGGGGAGGGGGCGAGCAGCACATCACGGAGGGGAGGGGAGGGGGCGAGCAGCACATCACGGAGGGGAGGGGAGGGGGCGAGCAGCACATCACGGAGGGGAGGGGAGGGGGCGAGCAGCACATCACGGAGGGGAGGGGAGGGGGCGAGCAGCACATCACGGAGGGGAGGGGAGGGGGCGAGCAGCACATCACGGAGGGGAGGGGAGGGGGCGAGCAGCACATCACGGAGGGGAGGGGGCGAGCAGCACATCACGGAGGGGAGGGGGCGAGCAGCACATCATGGAGGGGAGGGGAGGGGGCGAGCAGCACATCACGGAGTGGAGGGGGCGAGCAGCAAATCACGGAGGGGAGGGGCCGGGCAGCAGATCGGAGGGAGCGGTGGCACTATGACAGATGGAGGAGGACAGGGTGCACGATCCCTGTCCTCCTCCATCTGTCATAGTGCCACCGCTCCCTCCGATCTGCTGCACGGAGGTGAGGGGCCGGGCAGCAGATTGGGGGAACGGTGGCACTGTGGCAGATGGAGGGCGGCGGCGGCAGCGGATCGGGAGGTGTGGGGGTGAGGGTGTGGGCAGGAGATCGGGGAGACAGGTGGCAGATCGCGGAGGGCAGCGGCGGCGGCGGCGGATCGGGACGCTTTTCGTACAGTGAGTGCAATGGCAGCGCGGCAACTTCCGGGTCCCATGCTCCGGTCTCATAACAGCATGGGACCGGAGCTTGTCGCCCTGCCATTGCACTGTGTACACTCACTGTGCTCAGCGTGCTGCAGGGACAAGTGAAGCTGATGGGGGCCGTCACCGGCAACAGGTCCACTGTGATTGGAGAAATCGGTCACAAGGCCGATCTCTCCAATCAGAGCAGTGGAGCTGGGGGAGGGTGATCCAGTGAGGTCACCCAGCTCCAGCCAATGGCCAGTGCTACAGCTGCACTGGCCAGGGCTGGATTTCAATGTTTCAGTCATTTTAAATGGCTGGAACATTACAGTGGCTGTGATTGGTTGAGCGGCGTTCCTCAGCCAATCACAGCCTCCGTAGGTCCGGGGAGGAGGCACCACCCCTCCTGAGGTCAGGTACAGGTCCCCTCCTCCCCGAATCTGCGGTTTATGTTAACCGATCGCAGTCACCGGAGGCTCCGGTGCCGCGATTCCGCCATGACGGAAAGATCCGTCCTTGGTCGTTAAGGCCCAGGGCACAAGGACGGATCTTTCCGTCCATGGTCGTGAAGGGGTTAAGGAGAACTTGCAGCAGAATATCTGTTTCTAGCTCCACTCTCCTCTGTCTTATTCTCCCCTCTACATAGAATCCTATAAGTAGCAAATGCCATCTCCTATTTCTGCAATGTAAAAATCTGTCTTTGCTGAATAGAGATTTTACCACTGTATGCAGAGTTTACAGAGTGAAAGATCAGTCTTGAAGAAGAAAGAAGCAGATTTCTCTGATAAAAATAAGCATCTTTGCAATATTTCTTAAGTGTAATATTATGAAAAATAATTACAACAAAGGTCTCTCTTTAAGGGGCTAGTCCACTACTAGACAACCCTTTCTCATTCCTCATGTTTGCCCCCATTAAAATAAAAAACAATTATACTCACCTCCCGCGAAGACATCGTTCCAGCTGTGCAGACACTCACATTACTTGCGCTCACGTGAGGTAGTGATGTTACATGAGTCCCGCACCCAATCACTGACAGCTTCTCTCTGCCCGCCTTCAGACGTATGAGTAATTAACAGGCAGTGAGAGCTGCGGCTGTCGGTCACTCCCTGTTGATTACTCATACAACTTGAAGATAGGGAGAGAGAAGCCGGAGGTGATTGGGTGCAGGGTTCGCGTGACATCACAACCTCACTGAGCCCCAACAAACCAGCGCCAAGACCACTAGAACTGTGTCGACACGGGAGGCAAGTATAAGGTTTATTATTTTAATGGGGTCAAGCATGGGGAATGAGAAGGCATTGGATAACCCTTTTAAGTAATAAAATATTCACCTATCAACTGTTTCTACTAGTTCAGATGTTTCATTCATTAAAGTATATGCTCACTAAGCTGTAATAATGCAGATATTGTGTAGCAAGGAAGGCTGGATGATTTCAGCTCTGAAATGTACAGAGTTGTACAAAGAGTTGTGCACCATACTACAACTATGAAAAATAAAATTAATGAATCCAAGAATCTGAAAAGTTTCTTAAATGGTAGAACTGTAAAATAATAAAATCAGTACTCACCATTCCTGGGTCCTGCGCTGATTCTCTGCTGCTGCTGCTCCTCTCTCTGTTTTGGCTGTAATGGTGAATATAGCGCTCATCATTGTCGTAGCCAATCACTGAGCTCATTGACTCATGCCGTCTACATCAGCAACGCCTCCAAACTCAGTGATTAGCCACAGTTGTGATGTCAGCTAACAACATGACGTTACCGCTGCAGGCAAAACACAGACAGGAGCAGCAGAAGAGATTTGGCACTGTTCCTGGGCAGGGAGACTACTATCTGATTCTGTTATTTCATACAAGTTCAGGGACCACTTTGGAAAACGCTATCGTACATTTATTTAGTATGATAGTATATATAATCTGGAAGAGAATAAAAGGTAAACTTATATACCTAAATGTTAAGGCTTATAGGTATCTGTACCTTCTTCAAGATATGAATTACGAGTTGTATGCGAAATGCAAGTGTAAAAAGAGGAATTGTGTAATTGTTTAAAGGGAACCTGTCAGGTCAAAAAAGCGTTCTGACCTACAAGCAGGAGCCTGTGTGAGCTGCTAACCCCTCCCTACCCATCCCTGTGTTGTTATATTGTGTAATATGAAAGTAATAAAATATGTTATATTACTTACGGTACATACTCCCTATGTAAATGAGCAAGTCTCTAGCCCCATGGGCGTCTCATCGCCCTGTGGGCGTTTTCATGATTTCCATGGTATGACGTCCCTGTGGGCATGATACCATAGATTTACATGAGCGATGTCACTTCTGCAGCTTCAGAATCTCGCGTGTGCGTGCTTACCATTCTCAGCGCCGCCTCATCCTGGCGCTTGCTTCTCTGCTTGTGATGCGCATGACAGAAACCGCAGGCGTCTTCTCAGCATGCGCAGTGCGCGTCAGAAGTCGACACACAAACACCACGATGAGGCGGTGAGAATGGTAAGCGCGCACACGCGGGATTCTGAAGTAGCGACGGTCATGTCGCTGATGTAAATCCATGGTATCACGCCCATAGGGGTGTGATACCATGGAAAGCATGCAAATGCCCACAGGGCGATGAGACGCCCATGGGGCTAGAGACCCTGTCATTTACATAGGACATATGAAAGTAACAAAACGTTATTTTATTACTTTCATATTACACAATACACACAGGGATGGGTTGTAAGGGGTTAGCAGCTCACACAGGCTCCTGCTTGTAGGTCAGAACGCTTTTTTGACCTGACAGGTTCCCTTTAAAGTCGTTATTCAAAAAAGAAACATGTTGTCCAAGTGATAATTATATGGAACTTGTCAGTTTAAAATGGTATCTGATCTGCCGGCAGGATGATACAGAGCAGGAGGAGCTGATCAGACAGATTGATATACATTTTGAGGGAAAAGTTTCACTAAAATTTGTATTTTATTCATTGAAATCCTTGATGAATGTATGTATATGAGTCCAGTGGGTGGTGCTACACAGTGATTAACAGTCATCCATGTATGACTGTGCACGCAGAGAGCATATATATATACAGTATATATATATATATATACTCATCTGTTCAAAAATGCCTATAACCTTCAATGACCTCACTGCTTCACCACCGTGCGGAGCTGCCGCCCCACCACCGTGCGGAGCTGCCGCCCCACCACCGTGCGGAGCTGCCGCCCCACCACCGTGCGGAGCTGCCGCCCCATGTACACCCCACCTACTGTCTCCTCCCCATAATCCTATAGAATGTAAGCCCGCAAGGGCAGGGCCCTCTTCCCTCTGTACTAGTCTGTCTACTGTAACTTGTATATGTATTTTGTATGTAACCCCCTTCTCATGTACAGCACCATGGAACTAATGGTGCTCTATAAATAAATAATAATAATAATAATAATAATAATAATAATACAGTACAGACCAAAAGTTTGGATATACCTTCTCAGTCAAAGAGTTCTTTTTATTTTCATGACTCTAAAAATTGTAGATTCACGTTGAAGGCATCAAAACTATGAATTAGCACATGTGGAATGAAATACTTAAAAAAGTGTGAAACAACTGAAAATATGTCTTATATTGTAGGTTCTTCAAAGTAGCCCCCTTTACTGCTTTGCACACTCTTGGCATTCTCTTGATGAGCTTGAAGAGGTAGTCACCGGAAATGGTTTTCCAACAGTCTTGAAGGAGTTCCCAGAGATGCTTAGCACTTGTTGACTCTTTTGCCTTTACTCTGCGGTCCAGCTCATGCCAAACCATCTCGATTGGGTTCAGGTCTGGTGACTGTGGAGACCAGGTCATCTGGCGTAGCACCCCATCACTCTCCTTCTTAGTCAAATAGCCCTTACACAGCCTGGAGGTGTGTTTGGGGTCACTGTCCTGTTGAAAAATAAATGATGGTCCATCTAAACGCAAACCAGATGAAATAGCATGCCGCTGCAAGATGCTGTGGTAGCCATGCTGGTTCTGTATGCCTTCAATGTTGAATAAATCCCCAACAGTGTCACCAGCAAAGCACCCCCACACCATCACACCTCCTCCTCCATGCTTCACGGTGGGAACCAGGCATGCAGAGTCCATCCGTTCACCTTTCCTACCAAGACACGGTGGTTGGATCCAAAGATCTCAAATTTGGACTCCTCAGACCAAAGCACAGATTTCCACTGGTCTAATGTCCATTCCTTGTGTTCTTTAGCCCAAACATGTCTCTTCTGCTTGTTGTGTGTCCTTAGCAGTGGCTTCCTAGCAGCAATTTTACCATGAAGGCTTGCTGCACAAAGTCTCCTCTTAACAGTTGTTCTAGAGATGAGAAGGTGTGTCCAAACATTTGGTCTGTACTGTATATATGTAAACACAAACCCATATATAATTTTGCTCACCTTCTCCTTCTCTATGCCCACTATATACAGTGGATATATATATATATATATATATATATACATATATATATATATATATATATATACATACATACATACATATATATATATATATATATATATAAAGAGAGAGAGACATATAAACACAAACCTATATATAATTCTGCTCAGTTACTCCTTCTCTATACCATGCTGTCCATTGACTGTATTTATAAATGTGACAGGTCCTTTTTACTAAAGGTTACTAGTATGCTTTCATTCCATTGCTAAGCCAGCATAATGTATTATATAATACATGTATAGCATGTAGCATATTCAGCTGTGATAAAGAAGGGGGCTGGATTATCTATTGAAACAAGCAAGTCAGTAATTTCACCGTATATACATCACCAACAGAGAGAGGATGGATAGAGTACAAACACCTGATATGTTTGTGTTATTTTGCAGATACATGTTAGTGCATCAAAATCATGGATCAAAATTACATACAGTCATGGCCAAAAGTTTTGAGAATGACACCAAAATTATATTTTCACATGATCTGTTGCCCTCTGGTTTTTAATTGTGTTTGTCTGATGTTTACATCACATACAGAAATATAATTGCAATCATATTATGAGTACCAAAAGGTTCTATTGACAGTTAGAATGAGTTATTGCAGCAAGTCAATATTTGCAGTGTTGACCCTTCTTCTTTCAGACCTCTGCAATTCTCCCTGGCATGCTCTCAATCAACTTCTGGACCAAATCCTGACTGATAGCTGTCCATTCTTGCATTAGCAATGCTTGCATTTTGCCAGAATTTGTTGGTTTTTGTTTGTCCACCCGTCTCTTGATGATTGCCCACAAGTTCTCAATGGGATTAAGATCTGGGGAGTTTCTAGGCCATGGACCCAAAATCTCTATGTTTTGTTCCATGAGCCATTTACTGATCACCTTTCCTTTATGGCAAGGTGCTCCATCATGCTGGAAAAGGCATTGTTGGGCGCCAAACTGCTCTTGGACAGTTGGGAGAAGTTGCTCTTGGAGGACATTCTGGTACCATTCTTTATTCATGGCTGTGATTTTAGGCAAGACTGTGAGTGAGCCGATTCCCTTAGCTGAGAAGCAACCCTACACATGAATCATTTCAGGAGGCTTAACAGTTGGCATGAGACAAGACTGGTGGTAGTGCTCACCTCTTCTTCTCCTAATAAGCTGTTTTCCAGATGTCCCAAACAATCGAAAAGAGGATTCATCTGAGAAAATGACTTTACCCCAGTCCTCAGCAGTCCACTCCCTGTACCTTTTACAGAATATCAGTCGGTCCCTGATGTTTTTTCTGGAGAGAAGTGGCTTCTTTGCTGCGCCTTGAAACCAGGCCTTACTCAAGCAGTCTCCGCCTCACAGTGCGTACAGAAGCACTCACACCAGCCTGCTGCCATTGCTGAGCTAGCTTGGCACTGCTGGTAGTCTGATCCCGCAGCTGATACAGTTTTAAGATAAGGTCCTGGCGTTTGCTGGTCCTTCTTGGGTGCCTTGGAGCCTTTTTGGCAACAATGGAAGCTCTCTCCTTGAAGTTCTTGATGATGCGATAGATTGTTGACTGAGGTGCAATCTTTGTAGCTGCGATACTCTTCCCTGTTAGGCCATTTTTGTGCAGAGCAATGATGGCTGCACGTGTTTCTTTAGAGATAACCATGGTTAACTGAAGAGAAACAATGATACCAAGCACCAGCCTCCTTTTAAAGTGTCCAGTGGTGTCATTCTTACTTAATCATGACTGATTGATCGCCAGCCCTGTCCTCATCAGCACCCACACCTGTGTTAATGGAAAAATCACTAAAACAATGTTAGCTGCTCCTTTTAAGGCAGGAATGCAATGATGTTGAAATGTGTTTTGGGGGTTAAAGTTCATTTTCTTAGCCAATATTGACTTTGCAAGTAATTGCTGTTAAGCTGATCACTCTTTATGACATTCTGGAGTATATGCAAATTGCTATTAGGAAAACTTAAGCAGTAGACTTTGAAAAATTTAATTTTTGTAGCATTCTCAAAACTTTTGGCCATGACTGTACATACTATTCTATGGATATGTTAATATCACGACTGTACCGATGGCATCCGCGTGCTGCCCATTCTTGACTTTATAATGGATAGGAAAAGTTGTCTAATTTTTTTTCCATCAGCGGAAATCACTCATGAAACACTGATGGTAAATACTGACCAAACACTGATGAAAATCAATGATGAATGAGGTCTCATACATCATCCACATCTCTCTAGCAAGAGTTGCGAAACTTTAGCAGGTAGAGTGAAATTTAGGTGAATGCTATTATTAAAAAAAGATGCATTGACTTTGATGCCCTCATAAAGACTGTTGAGACTACGGCGGATAAGAAATCCTGTCTGCTGCAGTAGCGGCTGTAATAGTATGTGTCAGCAGCATCTCAGCTGTCACATTTCCAGCAGGAGATAAACACTAGGATTCCCTGTCTCATTGTTCTAGCTCCCTGCAGGCTAACACAAATGTAAGACTCAGAGGCTGTGAACTCCGGGTTCAGCAAGATGGAGAACTAAACAAGGTAAGAAGAGGACCAAAGAATGACACAGTAGGGGGTAAGTGAAAGCCGCCACCAAAAAGTCAACCACTATAGGAAGATAAAAGTGCAAAAGGATGCATTCAGGAACAAGACAGTGCTTCTAAAAAGAGAATCACACAGAAATGCATAGAATAAAGAGGACAACAGTGTGAGCTTAAAAAGATAGAAGAAAGCCTAGAATAAGACACTTGGTGACATGGGATTTCCAGATGCCAAGCTCCTTAGTAACTACAGGTGCTTTGTTACAGTCTACCACCACTTCAATCATATTGATTAGGACTTACACTACTCTGAACAGATCAGTATAGCTGCTGTGATCCAATATATCATAAAGAAAATGTATACCACATGCTCCTGCCTTAAGGCTGCTTTACACGCTGCAATTAATCGTGCGATTGCACCCGCCCCCATCGTTTGTGCGGCACGGGCAATTTGTTGCCCGTGTCGCACAATGCTGTAACCCCCCCCCGTCACATGCACTTACCTTCCAAACGACCTTGCTGTGGGCGGTGAACATCCACTTCCTGAAGGGGGAGGGACGTTCGGCGTCACAGCGACATCACACAGCAGCCAGCCAATAGAAGCGGAGGGGCGGAGATGAGCGGGACGTAACATCCCGCCCACCTCCTTCCTTCAGCATTGCCGGTGGGATGCAGGTAAGCTGCAGTTCGTCGTTCCCGGGGTGTCACACGGAGCGATGTGTGCTGCCTTGGGAACGATGAACAACTGGCGTGCAGAACGACGTTCAATATTTTGAAAATGAGCGACATGTCAACAAGCAACGATAAGGTGAGTATTTTTGCTCATTCAGACTCGCTCGTAGCTGTCACACGCTATGATATGTCAAATGATGACGGATGTGCGTCACCTACGACGTGACCCCCGACGTCATATCGTATGATATATCGTAGCGTGTAAAGCCCGCTTTACACAGCCTCTTCCCTGCTGTCAATTAGGGTAGAATTACATCATTAAATATTAAAAAGTTTGCTGAAGAATTAAAAACAATGCCACGTCTGTCCACAGGTTGTGTGTGGTACTGCAGCTCATGCATTGTTCACTTCCATAGAGCTGAGCTGCAATTCCAGATACATCCCATGGACTGTTGTAGTTTAGGAAGGAAAACAAATTGTTTTCCTCATTTCAAAAAACCCGTTTAAGGGAGGGTTACCTGCTCAGTATTGTTGGGTGGACCCAGACTGTAAAAGTCCGGATCTGCATGGTTTCAAAAGTGCCCGGGTGCCGGACCCGGGCCTGGGATCCCGGGTGTTTGATCTGGATTCGGCACTTGAGAAATTAAAAAAAATTAAATAAAATAAAGAAAATAAGAATGAAGTGAGTGCTTCATACTTACTGAGGCTACAGCGCAGCTGTAAACTGTTCCCGCACAGCTGTACGCTGCTCCTGCGGCCTCCGCTCATCATTGCTCATACATATGCACTACTTTCCCCGCCCACCGGGAATCCTGGCATCTGTGATTGGTTGCATTCAGACATGACCCCAGCCCGTGTGACAGCATCTGCCTGCAATCAATCACAGGCACTGTCTGCGGGTCAGAATCATGATTCATGAAGCAGGAGCCTTAGGATGAGCAGAGGAGGACACATCATTGCGGGCACAGCTCATCCTGAGCCTCCTGTTGCTTCGGAGAGTACACTGCGTGTGCTCCTATCCCCCTATCCCTTCCATCAAAATTTTTAATCACCGGATTCTGGTTCACATAGATTTATATGGCTACCAGGTTCCGAATTTTTTAAAAAAATTAGCATGGATCCGCCGGTCCTAGTTTTCTGCGAGTCCGCCCATCTCTCCTGCTCAGGACTCATCTCTATATGCTAGAACAGAAAGATGTATGCTAGAACAGAAAGCAGCTGTACTATTCTTGAACTGGATGGCCTGCAACACCTATGTAAGCAATGAAGGGGACATGACTTAAAGGGAATTTGTCATCATATTTTTGCCACCTAATCTGACAGCAGCATAATGTAAGGGCAGAGATCATGATTTCAGTGATGTGTCACTTACTTGGCTGCTTCATGTAGTTTTGATAAAATCACTGATTAATCAGCAGTAGATTATCATTAGATGACTACTTGGCCTGCTGCTAGGTAGTCCAGCAAATTAATGAGGTCTGTATAACCCCACCCCCAACACTAATTGGCAGCTTTCTGTGTACATTGTATATGAGCAGAAAGCTGTCAATCAGTGCTGGGGCAGGGTTATACAGCTCCACATTCAAATAAGTGCTAGGTCTGCAGCAAGGAAAACATTAGTTTTATCAAAATGACAGCAAGCAGCTCAGTAAGTGATACATCACTGGAATCAGGGTCTCTGTCTCATCAGGTTTTCCCTGTAAAAACTGTTGATGCCAGGTTCTTCAGCCTTTCAATACATTTCTAACAAATCCACTATAGCTCCCAGGTAGTGGCATATCCAGTTCTTCATTATAAAGAGCATCGGATAGTCCGATGGGTGACTGTGTTGGGTGCCCCCTCTCTGTCTTGTAATACCACACCTTTCATTAATGTACATAGCCGGCAGAGAACATGCACACGTGTAAAGGGTACTTTACACGCTGCGATATCGGTACCGATATCGCTAGCGAGCGTACCCGCCCCCGTCGGTTGTGTGTCACGGGCAAATCGCTGCCCGTGGTGCACAAGATTGCTAACAGCCGTCACACGGACTTACCTTCCCTGCGACGTCGCTCTGGCTGGCGATCCGCCTCCTTTTTAAGGGGTCGGTGTGTGCGGTGACAAAGCGACGTCACATGGCAGCCGTCCAATAGCAGAGGAGGGGCGTAGATGAGTGGCCGGAACATGCCGCCCACATCCTTCCTTCCACATTGCCGGCGGCCGCAGGTAAGGAGATGTTCGTCGTTCCTGCGGTGTCACACATAGCGATGTGTGCTGCCGCAGGAACGACTAACAAAATCGTACCTGCAGCAGCAATGATATTTGGAAAAGGAGCGAGGTGTCAACGAGCAACGATTTTTCACGTTTTTGCGCTCGTTGATCGTCGCTCCTTGGTGTCACACGCTGCAATGTCGCTAACGGCGCCGGATGTGTGTGACTAACGACGTGACCCCGACGATATATCATTAGCGATGTCGCAGTGTGTAAAGCACCCTTTAGGCTTTACTGGATTTGTGGACAAAGTAGGATACATCACCCATATCATTCATAGGCAAAGGGGCTGTGTTGTAAGGCAAAATCAGACCACTTGGCTCATTACAATACAGTAGTGGACAACTTCATAGCTTCCTCTTTAAGGTATATGGCATTGCCTGGCTGATATAGAGAGCTTATTAGGAATGTATGTGGTGGCAGCGGCTTTTATAGGATGAACCTTATGACAAGTTCCCTGTAAGAATAGGTCATTAATGTTGTACTAATGAACTGATAAATGCTTTGACTTCATGTTTGAAAACTACAAGTCATACTAGTTACTCAAAGAAGACAAATAGTTTTATAGTGTTGAGAATCTAATAAAACTGGTGCCGACAAAAACTGTGCTCCAGATTCACAAACATGACTTCGAATAACACCTTTTATTATAGCTGTAAATATAAGAAAGTGTGAAGCCTTTATACAAGGGACTATCTTTATAGTGGTGTCTGTGCTCCGAGCCTCTTACCTAAGAACTGTTGGTGGTGTTGACTCTGAGCAATGACAGTTTGCTCCACTGATGCACCAGTCTGAGCTCCACTACCAGCAAATCCGTCCCCCACTCCATCCACCTTCTGCATAGGCTTGTACCTGTCAGAGAGAATAAAACAACCATGTTCTGATCAATGACCAGATTACCTGATGACATCAATATCACCTAATAGACATTATCTTTAGACAGATGGTCTAAAGATACCGTCACACTAAGCGATGCTCCAGCGATCCCACCAGCAACCTGACCTGGCAGGGATCGCTGGAGCTTCGCTACACGGGTTGCTGGTGAGTTGTCACACAGGCAGATCACAGCAGCAACCAGTGACCAGCCCCCAGCCAGCAGCGACGCGTGGAAGTGATGCTGCGCTTGGTAACTAAAGTAAATATCGGGTAACCAACCCAATATTTATCTTGGTTACCAGCGCACACCGCTTAGCGCTGGCTCCCTGCACTCCTAGCCAGAGTACACATCGGGTTAATTACCCGATGTGTAGTCTGGCTATGTGTGCAGGGAGCAGGGAGCAGGGAGCCGGCACTCGCCGCGTGAGAGTGGCGGACGCTGGTAACGAAGGTAAATACCGGGTAACCAATGAAAGGGCTTCTTGGTTACCCGATATTTACATTGGTTACCAGCGTCCGCAGAAGCCGGCTCCCTGCTCACTGCACATTCAGTTGTTGCTCTCTCGCTGTCACACACAGCGATGTGTGCTTCACAGCGGGAGAGCAACAACTAAAAAATGGTCCAGGACATTCAGCAACAACCAGCGACCTCACAGCAGGGGCCAGGTTGTTGCTGGATGTCACACACAACAACATCGCTAGCAACATCGCTGCTACGTCACAAAAGTCGTGCCTCAGCAGCGATGTTGCTAGCGATGTTGCTTAGTGTGACGGTACCTTAAGACAGTGACTACTGGTCAAGGACTGTTATATTTCTCCAAGACTCCTCTTATACACATGCTAGGTTCTAGAAAATATACATTTCATCCAGAAAAAGCTAAAAAGCTGGGTGAGGTATAAGGAACCAAGGAAAGCTGAATATCCCTAAGGCCCCCTTTACACGGTAGTGATTTCGGTACGTATGATATGTACCTGAGACAAGGACATATGCAAACCCATTAAAATCAATGGGTCTGTGCACACATCAGTGTTTTCACAAGAACCGTGTGTTCAACATGGAGATTAGTCAGTTTTTCTCCGTCAGCACTGATGTCACACAGACCACACAGTGGTGTGATCCGTGTGACACGTACTAGAGAAAACAGGTGTCTTTGACATGATTTTCTATACTCACCTGTCTCCAGCGCTGCTGTCTTTGGCGCTCCTGTCATTTGCTTCCAGGCCCGCTCATTAAGCTCATGAATACTCACTGGACTGCAGACCCAGAAGCAGAACCAGAGACATCAGCACCGGGGAGACGTGAGTAACAAGTTCCTGCTCTCCATATGCTATCACGGATAGCAAAAGGTGAACACTAGTGTGCCAAAATCACGGCACAGATGGACCATACGCACCGTCAACACAGCCGTGCAAAACAAAAACGGTTTTCATGGAACTGTAAAGGGGGCCTAACAAAGTATAGTTTACCAAGGGTTTTGGTAATTTCTTCCTTGCCTGGTTTTCTGTATAGCTTTTAGTCAAGTCAGGTGTGGGGTTAATTTAGATCTGGGTTTAGAATTAGTGCAGTGGGAGCAACTGAGGCCAGTTTCATTCTGCACCGTGCTTGCTTTACAACACATGGACCAACTATTAGGTCTATTGACCTGAGCTTACTGCCACATAGACATTTATAAAGCAGTTAGCTCAGGTAAGGAGACTCGGTGGCTGGGCCGCTTATTGTGGTTTGCCTGCAGGTTGAAAATGCAGGCCTTAGTTGGAGAAAAACTAAAAGACAGACTGTGTCTCTTTTATCAAGAGGGGGCCCAGGATTGGGTCCATTATACTACTAAGAGGCATAGGATGGGGGATATTATTATAGGAAGGGATCCACAATGGGAGACATTATTAAAGTGACCAGGATGGAGAACAATATTGCAGGAATGGATCCCAAGATGGGTGACATAATTTCAGGAAGCGGCCCAAGTTAGGGAACATTATAAAATAAAGGTGTGAACATGCATGTCTATACAAGATCTAGAATGCTACAAGTGTCCATACATCTGACAAACATGCACGTGGGTCCCAGGTACAAATTTTGCACCAGGGACCATCAGACTCTAGCTCTGCCACTGTGAACAATGCAATCTTTACTAAGTGCTATATTTTGTGGTGGGATGTGAACGCATTGCATGTATTTTGGACACCAAAATGAAGAATGAGAAAAACCATGTTTGAACTGAACTTCTCCATCGCTATATCCACTACAGAGCTGACCTTACAGAATGATAAAAGATAAGTGAAAGAATTTTAGAAGATCCCGACAAATGTGGTGATCAAGGCTCCTAAAATAGTAAGTTTTAACCTTCAGTCATTATACGAGGGGCTGCTGATAAGTCTTTGGCTTTACCCAAGGATGATGAAAATTTACATTTATTCCACATACTCTCCACTGATGTCAACACACTTCTTACATTAGTATTCCAAGTTTTGTAGGCCTAGCAAAAAGGATTTCAGTTGTGCCTCAAACCAGGCATTCGTAGCAGCCATGACATCAGAAATGGTGTGAAATTTGGTACCCTTGAGGTGATTCTTCAGGTTTGGAAACAGATGATAGTCGGAGGGAGCTAGATCTGGTGAATAAGGTGGGTGGTCAACCAGCTGGAAGCCCAGCTCTGCCAGTTTTGCCGTGGTCGCTTGTGCAGCGTGAGTGGAGGCATTGTCTTGCAGGAACAAGATTCCTTTGGACAGCTTGCCGCATCTTTTGGCCTTCAGAGCTGCCTTTAATTGGTTCAAAAGTTCAATGTAATACCTTGCATTGATGGGGGAACCCTTTGGAAGGTAGTCCACTAGCAGCACGCCCTCCTTATCCTAGAATACAGATGCCAACACCTTAGTGACTGATTTTTGTACCCTGAACTTCTTTGGACGAGGCAAACCACTGTGCCTGCACTCTTTTGACTGCTCCTTGTTTTCAGGGTGATACAGATAAATCCAGGTCTTATCCATAGTGACCAGTGGATCCATAAAGTTTTTATCAGTCCGAAAACGTTGACAAATCGACCGGGAAGTTTTCACTCGCATGCTTCTCTGATCTGTTGTCAAACATTTGGGGACCCATTTTGCAGATAGCTTCCTCATGTTTAAATGTTCATGGATAATGACACAAACATATTCACGGGAAATCCCCATGATGTCAGCTACTGCTTTAGCTGAAATTCCTCAATTCTCCAGTATAGTTGTGCACAGCATCGAGGATCTCCGGAACAACAACGACTCTCGGTTGTCCAGGACGTTCCACATCATTGGTGCTGAAGTGGCCCATTTTAAATTTGGCAACCCAGTTCTTAACTGTGGAATATGAGGAGCATTGATCCCCCAATGTCTGCGACATATTACCATGAATATCCTTCCGGGACTTTCCTTGCGGAAACAAGAATTTTATCACGCCTCTGCTCTCAGATGCTGTGAATATTGTATTAGACTCCACCATTTTGTTTTCCCGCGTGTGTAGAACACTGTTGCCATAAGCAACAAACACAATATGTTGAAAACATATATTAGACACATAAGGCTTTCATGTGATATAACATTTGTTACCATAGAAACAAAAACAGAACACAAAGTCAAAGACATATCAGCAGCCCCTCGTACAAGTATCCCAGAAGCTGACCTTCTGGGACAGTGGTGTAAAGGTCTGAGGGTGTGTAATGTGTTCTATAAGGCAATGTTTCTGATATCTTAGTACATTTATGGCATGCAATTTAGGAAAAGTCTTCTAAATACAGAAAATTACCTAAACTCATTTTATATTCCTTCAGACATAATTCTTAATTTTTTTGAAACGGCAAAAGCACAAAAATATTCACCATACTGGAAAACATCCACATACTATAAAGTTTAGTATGGCCAATCAATGGCATAGATCTTAGAGCAGTGGGTACGCACCTTTGTTTTTGCTGCATGGGTTGCTGTCTCATAGCCATATATTGCATGTCCTCTTGTAACCTGTTAAGAGGGGAATCTGGCTTGACACGAATTCCATAGTAGTGGTATTTTGAGTTCCCCCTTTGATAAAAAGAAAGAAATGAGCACAAGATAAACATAGAGGTATAGTATAATGGAAACCTAATCATTAGTTTGTCCATTTTATGTACATTGCTTCATTCTATGTTGTTCTACTACTTATACAACAGTGGCCAATTGAAAGTTTTAAGGCTTAATATAAATTATAGTGCTAATATATGCACAATGCTGAATGGAAATATGCTATATTTTGCAAGGCACTACAATACTTCTACCCTAACCCTTTAATGAATAGCCAATGTTTCCGATTTTGCACTTACTTTTTTCATCCCTTTTTTTAATTTTTCGTCGATATGGCCTTATGACGACTTGTTTTTTTGTGGAATGAATTGTAACTTTAAAAAACATCATTACTATTACCATATATCAAAACACATAAAAATAAGGAAAAATTTCAAGTCAGGTGAGATGGTACATAATAAACAAAACACAATTTCTCCATGGCTTATTGGCTTTTGCTTTTAAGGCATGTTTCTCCATGTTTCTGTACAGCTTTGCTACCATTTCAGTTACTTAAAAAAAATTCAGAACTTTCCCAAAGAAATTTATTTTTTTAGACCCATCTTAGACAATTGTTTTATTTTGTCACTGATGAACTTATATTGTGCGTTTTTTGTGTATCAAACTGTAATTTTATTGATACCATTTTGGGATGCATGAGTCTTTTTAATAACTTATTGCATTTGTTGTGGGATATAGCAAAAACGGCAATTTTTTATTTCTTTCAATTTTTTGCTTTACCACGTTTAACGTATGGGTTAAACAATTTCATACTTTGATAGATCAGAGTTTTACAAATAGAACATTACCAAATATGCTAATTATTATGCATTTTTTTTAATTTTTTCTTTAATTTATAAATCTCTCTTCTTATCTGGGGAAAAGAGTGATACCAATTTGTATTTTTTTTTTAAATATTCTTAGATATATTAAAAAAAACTTGTATTTTACTGTTCATTTTTTTCTTTTTAGTTAGTCCTGATACAACTTTAATGTGATGTGCAGTGTTAGTTTTCTGTCACACTTTATATTTAGCTCAAAAAGTTCCACTTTGGTCTCGTCCGACCAGAACACCTTCTTCCACATGCTAGTTGTGTCTCCTTCATGCCTTTTTGCAAACTGCAAATGGGACTTCTTATGGCTTGTTGTCAAAAATGGCCACTCTTCCATAAAGGCCAGATTTGTGGAGTATACAACTAGTAGCTGTCCTGTGGACAGATTCTCTCATCTGAGCTCTGCATCTCCTCCATAGAGACCATGGACTTCTTGACTGCTTCTCTAATTAGTGCTCTCCTAGCTATGGATGTTAGTTTAGGTGGACGGCCATGTCTTGGTAGATTTGTAGTTGTGCCATACTCCTTCCAATTTTGGATGGTGGATTGAACAATGATAAATGAGAGTTTGGACTATTTTTTTTGTAACTTAACCCTGCTCTATTCTTCTCCAAAACCTTAGCTCTGAACTGTCGGGTGTGTTCCTTGGTTTTCATGATGCTATTTGATCCCTAATGTTCTCAAACAAACTTTTAACAGCTGTTGATATACCGAGAATAAATTACACACAAGTGAACTCAATTTACTAATTAGGTGACATTTGGAAACAATTGGTCACTCAGGATTTATTTTAGGGGTATCAGACCATGCACATCACAATTTTCACATTTATATTTTTTAAATATTAAAAAAAACATGTATAATTTCCTTTACATTTCAAAAATACTTGCTGTGTTAGTTTGTATGTGTTAGTATGTTGTGTTAGTATATCATGTAAAATCCAAATAAAGTACATTCAGGTTTGTCAAGTTTGTGGGTGTAATGAAAAAAATTGAAAAGGTTTACAAGTTTGAAACCATTTTCAGGGCACTGTTTATACTGCAATACATTGGTAGTATGTAGTGCTAATAATGGTATGTTATGAAACCCAGACACAGATTCGGCTTTACAGGGAAGTTAATATGGCAGCGGCAGCCTACTAAAGACTCCCATGCCAATCCATCGACATTCTGTAGTCATGTTTCAGGGGGTCAATGGCTGCCTAGAATGGACATCTCGGTAGAATTGGGTTGATTTAAGTGCTGCTGACTGTAATTAACAGAGCCATTCACAGTAGTTGGATCACTGCTTTTAGAGGCAGATGCCAGCTGCATAACACAGCCAACATTTGTCCTCCCTGAAGTAGACTTGGTTCCAGATTTTGCTGCTCACCCAAAATGCTCCATGATGAGACAAACATATCTGTTATTGGACATTGAGGGGTTAATGAAACTGATGGTAGCAAGAGCTGAATGTTTCTCATATAATATTTTCTAATCCTGTGTCTACTTCTGACCTTAAAGGAATGGATCAATGAGATGCCCACACACAACAACCTTTCTCAGCATTGAAAGCATTTCCTTGATGTCATTTGTCTGTTTTCATTTCATCAGTGAAATATAAAATAGTTGTGATGATGGTAAATGGCCTATGAATATTGGTGCAAAATAGGAATTAAAAGACATACATGTAAAGAAATCAAAAGTGTGACATGAAATGCTAGATAATCTATTACACTTAATACTAATTATGCAGAGCATGAGAAGGAACGATCCTTATAATCCTCTGACAAATACTGCATGAAAGCCTATTAAATAGGCCATTTAATTCTAATTTCTCGAACCTAGAATTGTATTTATGTAATAGGAAAATGGGTATTATATCTTAATAGAAATGAAATGCGCCAACACTGACTGAAGTCATATAACGCATTTGTAGGCGATTTAGGGTGGGTAAATTTCCTCACAAAGCTAACTATGTATATCAAGTACGGTAAATGATGGTATATTTTTATACCATAGAAATATCTCAAATTATAATAAACAATAAGGCATTCAATCTGCAACATCCACATCAAATTTAGGCTAAGTTCACACAGGGCATCTTTTGGTGCATTTTTGGTGCATTTTTGAGGTCCCAAAGATGCACCTATATGCATGCATTTCCTTCCTCCAGCAAAGTCTATGAGATTTTGATTTTGCTGTCCACACTGGGCATCTTTTGTTGGCTGCATCTTGGCTGCGTTTTTCAAGATGCAGCATGTCTATTCCTTTTGCGTTTTAATTGCGTTTTTGACCCCTCCAGTCAGTAGGATTGACTTAAGAAACGCATTGGGCAAAACGCGGTAAAAACACTTAAAAAACGTGGTAAAAACGCATTGTGTTTTTGCTGCGGTGTGTTTTTGGTGTATTTTAAGATGCACTTAAGATGCACTGACAAAAAAAAAGATGCCATGTGTTAACAAAGCCATAGAGTGCTATATATTTCTTGAATTGTATTTCAAATGTAGGGTTCTGAGAAACATGAAAGGGTTATCCAACAAATTAAATCAGATGTCAATGTAAGTAAAAAAAAATACAAGAACTTTATCACAAACTTTCCCCTAATGATTCAGCATGGACCCTGCCTGTGTTTGTTTACATTTCTGCTGGCAAAAAACATGACAGCCAATTAGCGTCTATTGCGGTCAGGTCCCACGATACTGGTATCAATCCCAGTCATGTGTGATATTGATAAGTGAAATTGGAAATGACCAATGATGAATTTCTTCCTTTTTTGATGTTTTGGGACCTAAGGAGCTGTGCAATATGGTGTTTACTGTCTACTCCAGCTAAATCTGCAGAAAAAACAAAAATATTAGCCGGAGTGTGAGTTGGTACACATGCACGTTATAAGCGCATGTTCACACTGCCCAGGAGACAAAGAAAACACAAAGTAAGAATAATATGAACACATGCCCTGCTGTAACTAAATTTGTTCTTAGTACAAATAAGGCTGCTTTCACACTACGTTTTTTTTAACATCCGTCATGAACTTTTTTAACGCAAAAACGGATCCAGTGCAAATGCGTTTTCATTTCAATGCATTTGCAATTGACTCGCGTCAACATGCGTTCACCTGCGTTTGCGTACGTTATAGTAAGGATCCAGCGACTTGCAGTTTTTTAACTTTTTTCAAAAACGCTACTTGTAGCGTTTTTGAGCTGCGTCCAAATACTGCAAATTGCTGGATCCTGACTAAACAGCATGCAAACGTATGTGAACACTGGCATGCTGATAGACAGGATCTTGCTTGCTCTACTGAGCATGCCCAGAAACCAGCCTCGGGTGATCAGTCCCTCTCTCCACCTCCCTCTCCCTCTCTCCACCTCCCTCCCCCCCTCTCTCCACCTCCCTCCCTCCCCCTCTCTCTCTCTCCACTCTCCCCCGCCTGAGAGCGGAGGACGCTCGTAACCAAGGTAAACATCGGGTAACCGCGGTCTTAGTTATCCGATGTTTATCTTGGTTACGTATGCAGGGAGCAGGCAGCCGGCTCCTAGCAGCTGCAGACGCTCGTAACCAAGGTAAACATCGGGTAGCTGCAGTCTTAGTTACCCGATGTTTATCTTGGTTACGTGTGCAGGGAGCAGGGAGCCCGGCTCCTTGCAGCTGCATACGCTCGTAACCAATGTAAATATCGGGTATCCAAGCAAGTTACCCGATGTTTACCTTGGTTAGGAGACTCCACAGCTGTCAGAAGCCGGCTCCCAGTCTTTCACGTTCAGTTTCCCTCACTCCCGATCACATGACTCCAATGCCCGCCCATAAACTTAAAGTGACAGGATCCTGCAAAATAATACATGCGTTTGCATGCGTTTTTTTGCTGTAAAAGCAGGATCCGCTTTTGCAGCAAAAAAAGTTCATGAAGCATGTTAAAAAAACGTAGTGTGAAAGCAGCCTTAGTTGTGTCCCCCTTTTTCCAGTGAGCTGAGCAATTCATCAATTGCATCCCATGGCTGTGTGCCTACAGTCAGGACCCAGCCACTCTCTGCTCTTATTCAGATTGATGTCTGTTGACACATGGTGAGGTTTAATATCAGAGAGTGTAGATAGTGTCCTAATTGGGTACACCTTGTCGCAGTGGGATGGCTTTATACTTTTTTGATTAAAGCTAGTGTTTACTAAGTACCCTATATTTATTTATATGCATTATGCTTTTATTTAGTTACAGCAGGGTATATGTTTATAATATTCCTATTTTGGTTTTCTTTGTCTCCTGGCCAGTGTGAACATGCACTTATTACAGGCATGTATACCAACTCACGTTCCGGCTAATTCTTTTGTTTTTTCTTTAGTGTCTAGTACTTAGTACAAATAAGTTGTGGCCCCCATTTTCCAGTGAGCTGAGCATTTCATCCATTGCATCCCATGGCTGTGTGCCTATAGTCGGGACCCAGCCATTCTCTGCCCTTATTCAGATTGAGGTCTGTTCTGACATGGTAAAGTTTTAATACTAGAGAGTGTTAGGTATTATCCCGATTTGGGTACACCTTGTCGCGGTGGGATGTCTTTATGCTTTTTTGATTAAAGCTAGTGTTTACTAAGTACCCTATGTTTATTTATATGCATTATGCTTTTATTTAGTTACAGCAGGGTATATGTTTATAATATTCCTATTTTGGTTTTCTTTGTCTCCTAGCCAGTGTGAACATGCACTTATTACAGGCATGTATACCAACTCACGCTCCGGCTAATTCTTTTGTTTTTTCTTTAGTGTCTAGTACTTAGTACAAATAAGTTGTGGCCCCCTTTTTCCAGTGAGCTGAGCATTTCATCCATTGCATCCCATGGCTATGTGCCTATAGTCGGGACCCAGCCATTCTCTGCCCTTATTCAGATTGAGGTCTGTTCTGACATGGTAAAGTTTTAATACTAGAGAGTGTTAGGTATTATCCCGATTTGTGTACACCTTGTCGCGGTGGGATGTCTTTATCCTTTTTTGATCAAAAATAGTGTTTACTAAGTACCCTATTTTTATTTGTATGCACTATGCTTTTATTTAGCTACAGTAAGGTGAATGTTCATATTATTCTTTTTTTTGGGTTTCCTCCAGCAAAATCTGCGCTCAAAAACTCAAAGGCGCTTCTTTTTCTTCTTCTTACTCTGGCATGAAACCAAAGAACAGTTTTCAACCACACATGTGATATTACCATGTTCGGGAGAGGTTACCTAAATGAATAATTTTGTGGAAAAAATAAGAATTTTTCATTCCAATTTGTATTAATGCCTTTGAAGGCTTAACAAATTTTCTGACGGCAACTTTGAATAACTTGAGGGCTGCAGTTTTTGAAATAGCATAACTTTGGGGGGTATTCCAATGTATACACAACTATTTTGTGTAGTATGACTATCTCGTTTAAGGGTGTAAGCATTAAAATTTTGCAAATTGCAAATTGTTCTAAATTGTCAACAAATTTCATATATTTTATTTTTTTTCATTTATTTTTTCTTTTTAAAGACAAAACAAATTAACCTAAATTGAACACTAAACGTTACCAGCAAAGTGCAAAGTGTCACAAAAAAAATCAATGAAGAATCACTGGGATCCCGGCATTATTACCATATAAAGTGACCTGTTAGATTTGAAAATTGGGGCTTGGTTTGTCGACCTTTTGTAAACAATTTTTTTTTCTTCTTTAAATGCCTAGACCTTCTGTAGCATCTACATTAGTGAGGTTGGTTATATTATGTTTATTTCAACAGATGTGTTGCGGACATTATTTTGTGGCACTATTACTGTATTTTTTGGTTTTGTATATGTTGGTGGAGACACAGACTGCCCAATTACTGACTTCCATTGGGGTTCAAGTTAAGTCCGGGTCCCAAACCAAACTTTATCTAAAGTCAGACTGATCCCGCCGAATCAAACTTCCATGCGTTCACTCATCTCTACTCACAACCTATCAATTCATGGAGGATTTTTTTCCATTTTAATGCAGGATGCAGCCAGGTCCTTTAACATTCTGTGGGGTGCACTTATATAGTGCTGAGCAACCCGCCTGATCTATGGGCGTCATCAATAGGCTGTAAGCCAGACTGTGTGACTGGCGCCCTATGTAAGCATTATCTGTGTGCATGTCAAATACTAAGCTATTACCCCTCCATGATTTGATAGGTTAAGAGTAGTAATGGGCGAACTCGCAGATATCTGGGATCGGCGGGACTAACCAAAAATCGTCTCCAGTCCAGAATTGATGCCAGATATCTGGCCGGACGCCAGTCCCCATATAAGTCTATGGGGACCATAATCTGGCACTTAAAAATGGTGGTAGAAGGGATAGGGGGATTAGTGCAAGCACGGTATAGTTACCGAGTCTCCGGCGCAACTGTAACTGCTTCCAGGCCGCTCATTCTTCTTCCAGGGCAGCTCATTATTGCTCATCCATATTCACAGCTTCACCCTGCCCACCAGTAGTCCTGGCGTCTGTGATTGGTTGCACTCAGACGAGAACTCAGCCTGTGAGACAGCGTATGACTGCTTGTGATCACAGACTCTGTCTGCAGGTCACTATTGTGGTATAAAAATAAATAAATAAATATAGAAATTGTTGTAGGGCCCCCCCATATTATGATACCCAGCAAAGATAAAGCATATGGCTACAGGCTGCAGCCCACAGCCATGTGCTTATTTTGGCTGTGTATCAAAATAAGAGAAACTGCATGCAGCTTTTATTATTATTATTATTATTATTATTATTACTATTATTATTATAATAAATAAATATAATTGAAAAAACAGTGTGCGGCCCCAAGACGCTGTCACAGGCTTGCGGCGCATCTGACTGCAAACAATGACAGACGCCAGGACTGCCGGTAGGCAGGGGATGCAAAGAATATGGATGAGCAATAATGAGCAGCCCCGGAAGTAGAATTAGTGGCATGGAAGCAGTTAAAGCCAACTGTTGACTCGGTAAGTATAGCGCAGTTGATTTATTTTTAGTTTTCCTTTATTTTTTTTATTTCTTGCGTTGCCGGACCCCGATCATTTGCCGCAGTAGCCTGAGAACTCCAGAACCAGGACCAGCACCTGGATACTTTTGAAACCACACGGATACAGACTTTTAGAGTCCGGGTCCGCCCATCACTAGTTGAGAGTGACTGTCTTATCAGTATTTTGCAACTGTGCTGCCCCCACCTTTATGATGAGTGCCTCGTGTTGGTAATGGCTGCTTCATTTTCTGTTATTTTTATTTATTTCTCTTTACTCCAAAGTGCAACATTGTATGTCATTGAAAGTCATGCTTAAAAAACGCAATGTCTGAATAAGTCTTAAAAGTTTAATCTTAATTTTTATACAAACCTGGTTCCCAGTCTTCTTGTTCGGAGTCCCATGAAAATGGAGCGGATAAGTTTTCCAAATGATGCAGCATTGACTGGATCTAGTTTGTGCTCCTGACAGTGTCTAAGGTAATGATTGTATAGGGTACTTCTGGGGAGACTAACCCCTTCAGCAGTCTCATAGTTATCCAACAGCCACTGGAGCTAAAACAGAACAAAGGTGTGCTCATTACACCTGCTTAACATACATATATTACTGAGAGTGATCACATGCATCAAAAGCATAAAGAATGATAAAGTTACTTACGTTTCAGCACATATAAAACAATGTAAAGCGTTGTTGTGAACCGCACATAATGCAGCTACTCAATAAACCAAACTAACAGAGCACTAATATGAGTAATAAAACGGCTAATGGTAGCATTTGATCTTTTTCGCTATTATACAAGTCCAGCCTTTGAATTAAAATGATGCTAGAAAGTGCAATTGCGTTCATTTAAAAACAGCTGGAGATCGGCAATTTAATCTCTTTGCTCCAGTTATCAGGCAGTGCTTCCAATTTCCCCTAGTAGGCATTACTTTATAATTATACCCACCAGAGAACTGCTTGTATTTCCAATTGCTGTATGGGTAACATTTTAGTATATTTTTTGTTTTGCTTTTTGCTATAAGACTAGTCAAAGATAAACTTAAGAAATAGTTTCTTATTATAAAAATACAAAAGCAAATAAGTCAGAAAATTATTATTTGTAAAGTTTATGAAGATTCAATGGGAGACATATCCAAGGACAACATCTGCAAGGAGTTTGCATTTCCCCCCGTGTTTGCGTGGGTTTCCTCTGGGTTCTCCGGTTTCTTCCCACACGCCATAGACATTCTGATAGGGAATTAGATTGTTAGCCCCAATGAGGACAGTGATAATCACATCTGTGGCATTATTGGCGCTATATCACTGAGAAAAATAAGAAAATAAATATTTCCCTATATAGGTACTTTTCCATACAAACAAAGCCAACTCAAAAAAGAAGCCATCCAGTTTTCTTTCTAGAAAGAAGGAATCACCACGGCAAACAATTCAAAAATGGCACATCAACTACCACAGGTCTACATAAAGCATACACAAGAGCCTGTATAGTCTTCTTCAGTAATAGCTTATACTACAACTTAGACCTCTTTCACACGTCCGTGAAAATCACGCACGTTTTTCATAGACGTGTCAAAGGTGCGTATTGCCCTCGGTGTGCCGTGTGTATGGCACACGTGTGTTCTCCGTGTGTTATCCGTGATAACACACGCAGAACGGGAACTTTCTACTCACCTGTCCCTGGCGTTGCTGTCTGTGGTGCTGATATTCGGTCTCCGGTCCTGCCGACTCCCCGCTGCTGCTGCTTCCGGCCACAGTGAAGTGAATATTCAATGAGCATACTGAGCGCCGGTCGGCAGCAAGTGACAGCAGCGGCAGAGACAGGAGGGCAGGACAAGGTGAGTGAGTGATAACTTACTGATCGGTGGTGGGGTCTAACAGCCAGACCTACACCGATTGGCAGAAAAATAAAATTGTATGCCTTGATGGGTTTCTTTTATTTTTGTTAGAATAAACGGCAGTGTGCATGCCCGATGGTGGTTCAATTCCATCTTTATGAGGCTATCGGAAAAATCAAAGCTCAGTGCTTTGCCGCCCAGTAGAGAATGAATGGAGCAAAGGTCAAGCATCCGCACAATTCCTTTCTAAAGCTGGGGTCACACATAAGAATGACACTCTGCTCAAACGCTGATCTGAGCGTGAACCGAGTATCATTTACTACAGTCCTGGCCAAAAGTTTTGAGAATGCTACAAATATTAATTTTTACAAAGTCTACTGCTTAAGTTTTTCTAATGGCAATTTGCATATACTCCAGAATGTCATAAAGAGTGATCAGCTTAACAGCAATTACTTGCAAAGTCAATATTGGCTAAGAAAATGAACTTTAACCCCCAAAACACATTTCAACATCATTGCATTCCTGCCTTAAAAGGAGCAGCTAACATTGTTTTAGTGATTGTTCCATTAACACAAATGTGGGTGTTGATGAGGACAGGGCTGGCGATCAATCAGTCATGATTAAGTAAGAATGACACCACTGGACACTTTAAAAGGAGGCTAGTGCTTGGTATCATTGTTTCTCTTCAGTTAACCATGGTTATCTCTAAAGAAACACGTGCAGCCATCATTGCTCTGCACAAAAATGGCCTAGCAGGGAAGAGTATCACAGCTACAAAGATTGCACCTCAGTCAACAATCTATTGCAGCATCAAGAACTTCAAGGAGAGAGCTTCCATTGTTGCCAAAAAGGCTCCAGGTCACCCAAGAAGGACCAGCAAACGCCAGGACCGTATCTTAAAACTGTTTTAGCTGCGGGATCGGACTACCAGCAGTGCCAAGCTAGCTCAGCAATGGCAGCAGGCTGGTGTGAGTGCTTGTGCATGCACTGTGAGGCGGAGACTGCTTGAGCAAGGCCTTGTTTCAAGGAGGGCAGCAAAGAAGCCACTTCTCTCCAGAAAAAACATCAGGGACCGACTGATATTCTGCAAAAGGTACAGGGAGTGGACTGCTGAGGACTGGGATAAAGTCATTTTCTCAGATGAATCCCCTTTTCGATTGTTTGGGACATCTGGAAAACAGCTTATTAGGAGAAGAAGAGGTGAGCGCTACCACCAGTCTTTTCTCATGCCAACTGTTAAGCATCCTGAAACGATTCATGTGTGGGGTTGCTTCTCAGCCAAGGGAATCGGCTCACTCACAGTCTTGCCTAAAAACACAGCCATGAATAAAGAATGGTACCAGAATGTCCTCCAAGAGCAACTTCTCCCAACTGTCCAAGAGCAGTTTGGCGCCCAACAATGCCTTTTCCAGCATGATGGAGCACCTTGCCATAAAGCAAAGGTGATCACTAAATGGCTCATGGAACAAAACATAGAGATTTTGGGTCCATGTCCTGGAAACTGGAAACTCCCCAGATCTTAATCCCATTGAGAACTTGTGGGCAATCATCAGAGATGGGTGGACAAACAAAAACCAACAAATTCTGGCAAAATGCAAGCATTGCTTATGCAAGAATGGACAGCTATCAGTCAGGATTTGGTCCAGAAGTTGATTGAGAGCATGCCAGGGAGAATTGCAGAGGTCCTGAAGAAGAAGGGTCAGCACTGCAAATATTGACTTGCTGCATTAACTCATTCTAACTGTCAATATAACCTTTTGGTACTCATAATATGATTGCAATTATATTTCTGTATGTGATGTAAACATCAGACAAACACAATTAAAAACCAGAGGGCAACAGATCATGTGAAAATATAATTTTGGTATCATTCTCAAAACTTTTGGCCATGACTGTAGGATCCCATTTTTCTCACATGCAAGAATTCAAGCACAGGTGCTGAGAAGATGGAGAACTTAATTTCTCCATCTTCTCCATTGTCTGTGTTGGTGTAAATCGGACTACTCTTGAATGACATCTGAGTGCAGTCCATTGATTTGCAGAAACCCATAGAATTGTATTAGGTGTGCCCCGTCCAATATACACTGCCAAATGTTGCATGCTGCGATTTATTTCTCATGTCAAATTGAAAAAAAGCAATAGTGGGTACTGCTTCTTAGTATACCATTGGTCCTTGGGCTATCTGATAAAAGATTGGATGGTGAACCCTTAAGGCCCCGTTACACACTACGATTTATCTGACGATATGTCGTTGGGGTTACGATTTCCGTGGCACACCTCCGTCATCGTTAGCAATGTCATTGTGTGTGACACCTACGTGCGACTCCGAACAATCGCAAATAGGTTGAACATCGTTGATCGTTGACACGTCGTTCATTTTCAAAATATTGTTCGTCGTTTGGAATGCAGCAGACATATTGCTACATTTGACACCCTGCCAACGACGAACAACATTCACATGACCGCCTTGGTCAAACAATATATCGATGAACGATGTTGCGTTTGTGAGATGTGTATGTGTGACCGCTACTAAACGACCTATGTGCAAATCATAACTACGATCTGGGCATGTCACATCTCTACTGAGATTGTCAGATAAATTGTAGTGTGTAATGGGGCCTTTACAGGGATAACATTGCTCTGTTCTGTTGATGATCAGTGTGGGTGCCAGTGGTCAGACCCCACATGATCAACAAGCTATCACCTAACCTATGTATTTGGTTTTCAATAAACAACCCATTTAATAGTGAAAATATAAAGCAGAAATTCTATTTTATTTTTAAAAAATATATGTATAATTTGTTATAGTCTAGTAAGTAACATCATTTCCAAGTGTATTACTTTAAAAAGCTACAAGCTAAAAAAGTTACAAATATATATTAATGGTTTCCAATGATTCTCAACCACACGCCTACACACTACGTGAAAATCTCCTACTCTACTAAATATACATTTTTTTTCTGCACTTGCAATAATTTGTATTTACTATGACCTAATGTTCCAAGGAGAAGGAGCTTCATAGGAGACTGTGGGTGGATGATAGCTAGTGATAAGAAACAGATATTTTGAACATTTGATTTTTAAAGTCTGGGCATTTGGCAAAGAAAATTTTTAATAAAAAAAATGGTGTAAGTTCAGGAGAATCCATAGAATAGTTTAACAATATTCAGATAATTAAAGGGCCTTAGAAACGCAGTGATGTTTTCCTTATACTTCATTAACACATATCGATACTTAGGTATATCAAAGTACTGGATACAGTATATACTACAGTGGATTAAAGTCAACTTATAATGCATGCATTAATTACACATTCATTAATATATAGTGATGCTGTGTAAAAAGAGCTGGCTGACCACTCATTACAATAGGTAACCCATACCCCTTTATTATCACAATCAATGCAAAGACAGAGCAGAAGACTGGCTCCTCTAAAGAAATAAGCTCACATATTTGGACTACAATAATAAGCTATGTAACTTACTTTTTACTGCTGGGCAACACATTTAAAGGAATTGTTTACTACTCGGACCACCCCTTCTCAATCCATATGTTTCCTCTTTTTTAAGTAATAACACTTTTGCACACCTCCAGTGACAGCGCTGTTCCAGCGGAGTCAGCATAATTGGCCACCTAGATTGTGTGAAGTACACTGGTACATGATCTGGGGAGAGAAAGTGCCAACAATGCTGGAACAGCGCTGTCACTGGAGGTGAGCATAAGGATTATTTTAAAAAGGGTAAACATAAGGATTTAGAAGGGGTTGTCTAAGTGTTAGGAAGTTTAAAAATAACAATGAACTGAAATATAAAATATGTGATAAACCCCTATTGATGAATGCAAGCAGTCGGAATTTTATCATTTAACGTTATGTATACACAGAGCTCCATAAATGAAAAACAGACTTTCGACCACTATAAAGATATAACTGGCAGCAGAAAATTTAGAAAAAAATGACTTTATGTCAAAAATCAGACTATTAACATTAAATAAAGTCATGTGTCTTAAAGAGTTATTCTCATTTTATAAAGTGTTGGAATATTGGAAACATTCATTATCACCTTTGATCAGTAGTCGCTCAGTACCCTTTGAAGTTTCCTCTAAATTGTGGCGACCTCAGCCATTCGGCGAATGTTGCACAATCTGATATACTTGAATTAAGGCATGCTGTAATTCCACGCACAATGTGTTGGTGATACAGTACTACATAGGAAAAAAATAGGAGGCACATTGATAAATCAGTGCTGTGATCATCATTGGCCATCATCTCAATACTTAGTATGCAGGAGATGGAGGTGGGAATGAAGCGATTGTTCTCCTCACCCCTTCACCTTCTTTAAAAGAAGTCCTTAGCAAGATCCCACGATGAAACTCTGAATGTATAGAGGGGGAAATGCAGTGGAATTAAATATTATTTGGGACCTCTGTTAATCAGAATATACAGTAGGACAAAAGGACTATCTGCTAATGGTAATGTTTATGCAGATGTTGCTATTGATAGGGTAATTGGTCATTACTATTTACTAACAGTCCTTACACATTTTTTGGGTGTTAATGAACTACTGCTATACATACAGTATATATGTATAGTATGTATTACATGTATGTATGTATATGTGTGTGTGTATGTCCGCTAAAGGAATCTGCACTGTCGCATTTGCAATCACGAAATTTTGCACAGACACCCCATGTGACTCAGGGAACGTCATGGACGTCAAAAAGGAGCCATACAAAATTGTTGGCGTCCTCAAGATAATATTCAGTTGCAAATCTTTTGGTATAAATAACTACAATCAATAGCTTCCAACAACCATCAGCAAGCTTCTTACATATCTCAACTGGAATGTTGGACCACCCTTTATTTGCAAACTGCACCAGGTCTCTTATATTTGAAGGGTTCCTTCTCCAAACAGTAATTTTAAGATTTTTCAACATAATTTCAATGGAATTTCGATCCAGACTCACTTCAGAATGCTCGAGCGCTTTGTTTCTATCCATTACTGGGAGATTCTTGAAGTATGTTTAGGGTCTGTTACGAATCTTCCACTCAGTAACCAGTGCATGACAAGCTGTCAGTTGGGTGAGTAGCAGCTCAGTCATCCAATCTGGAGCGGGGTTGTGCTGAGCAGTCAGTGTTTTAAGTGACAGCTCAGTCATTAAATATCATATTGGTAGGTGCTGGGTGTCTGCAGATGTTCCCTGATCCCGGTAATTTGCC